>NW_027526460.1:121929864-122047196 GCF_048455015.1 Haemaphysalis longicornis
TATCGCCTATGTTGCTGCCTTTCACAACTGGCGCAAACAAGAGCAAGACCGCATCAATGCTACTATCCGTAAAGTCTACAAGATCGCATTGGGTCTCCTACAAAGTGCGAGCACCGAAAGGCTTCTTGCTCTAGGGGTACACAATACCCTAGATGAAATAGCTGAAGCACAACGCGTCGCTCAACTTGAACGACTGTCTGCAACACGAACGGGACGTTACATACTACAAAGAGCGGCCTTACACCTTCAAGCGACCCAGAGCTCAAGAACAAAAGTCTACCAGATACACTTCGACAGCACCTCGTCGTATCACCACTACCCCGCAACATGCATCCTGAGCATAATCGGGAACGACGGCTCGCGAGGGCGAAAACCTTGATCGACCTCCATGCACGGGACAACGGAGCAGTGTATGCCGATGCAACCCATCTGCAGCACAATATGTACGTTGCCGCAACGATGCCTGCCACTACGGGAGTACTTCAATCAGCAGCGGCGTCCGAGTATCTACAATCGCCCAGGCAGAAGAAGTCGCCATCGCCCTGGCCATCACAGATCCCCGGTGTACAACGGTCCTCAGCGACTCCAAGACTGCAATCCTCCACTACGCCAGAAACACAGTGTGTGCGGAAGCTGCTCGTATCCTTCGCGGTGTGCGAGCCAGTGATCGTGCCATCTACATCAAATGGTTCCCTGCCCACATGGGACTTGATATCTCGGGGAAGGGCAACCCTAATCATAATGAGACAGTCCACTCTGCAGTGCGAGATCTAGCTTGCCGCACGGCAGGGAACGACTGCACTGACGCCTCGGAGTCATACGACATGGGCAAGGAACCCCTGTTAGCCTACAGTGAAATTTTACAATGGTACCGCAACAGTAGAAGATCTATGCCTCCCCCACACCCTGGTCTAACCCGTACGGAGGCGGTCCTCTTTCGTCAACTGCAAACTCACTCTGTTCTTACCCCAGCCCTTGCCCGGTACGTTTGCCCCGAGGTGTACGCCACGGACATCTGTCGTCTATGCCAAGAAGCACGAGCTACCCTGGTACATCTACTATGGAACTGCCAGCCTCCTACTAGCAACACTACGACGTTCCCACCGCAGTTTGAAGCTGCAATGAAAAGCGAAGACTACGATACACAAGCCCGGGCCACTAGACTACTCAACAATGCACTAGACCAACAGAGGCCGGCTCGCCGTCCAGAGGGGATTACCCATGGCACCGCCCAGGATAATACCGGACACCACCGGTACTTGGGTTTGACAGTGCCTGGGACAACGACATCCCCCTCACTGGAGGGCTGAGCACTGGTCGCTCTCACTGGCGCCCCTAACAGGGTAGCCTCCCCTTGACTCGCTCTTGGGTGCTCTAATAAAGTTTTTACTCCACTCCATCAGAAAAGCGGCCGCCGTGGCCGGGAATCGAACCCGCGACCTTGTGCTCAGCAGCGCAACGCCTTAGCCACTGAGCCACCGCGGCGGGTGTTCCATTCTGTGTCGGCTTTGTGGTGCAGTGGGTAGAGTACCATGTATCGTAACCTTCCATTCTGTGTCGGCTTTGTGGTGCAGAGGGTAGAGTACCATGTACCTTGCGTTCCGCCCGCAGAGTCGTTGGTTCGAAACCTGGCGCCGGTAAGTATTACTTTTTTATATAGTGTAGGGGGAGCGATGCGGACTACGGACGCCAACGCGGGTGACATCGTGAGTTACTGAAATTCTCTGCATTTAAAACGGCTCGCTGTGATTCCGTACTTTCATGCATGACCTATCACACAGGCTGAAGAAGATTGGTGCCGTTCCTTCCATGCATGGGAAACGTTGTGTACGTCATACCCCTGAAGTGCCGTAAAGTATATGTCGGCCAAACAGGTCGGTGCCTGAACGACTGGCTGCGTAGCATGACTACAATGTTCATAAAGTTGGCAAGGGTTACTTGGGCATTCATTGCCGCGATTGCGGTTGTTCGCCCCTCTTTGACGGTTGTGCCGTCATCGCTCGTCACGCCAACCAGAAGACAAGGCAAATCATCCAGGCGGCCGAAATAGCACGCCTGGGGGATCGTTGCGTGTCCGCTCCATCCGTGGCCTTGTCCGATAAGGAGATTGGCTATCTGAGGGGGGGGGGGGGTGCCACCTTAGTCAATGCCTCGTGCTCACTTTTGTCCGACGTCGCAGCGTTGTGCGAATTATTTTGTGTGCAAATTGTCATGACCTGCTTTTTTCTGTTCTTTTCTATCTTTGTTTCTTTATGACAATGTCCCGCCCCAGTGTTATAAATTCACGCATTTTTTTCTATCAACTCTGTCGGAAGTTAGCGCTTGTGCCCGTCGCCTCCCTCTGTCCCCTGTCGTTTTTTTTGTGCTAACTGAAGTCTTGGATTACCGCTACCAACTAGCCCAAACCAAAACTCTGATTTGCGTTGGAGGCGGCGGTTTTGGTCGCCGCCGCTAAGTAGCAAAACTACTTAGAACGGGGCCTTGTGCGCAGCGCCGACAGCGGCACCGGCAAATCACGCGATGCGCCGCAAGGAGTGTGTCGCCGGGGGTGTGTTTCCGGTCAAAAGGTTAACTTGCGCATCCTCCACAAAAGCGATGGACAAAAGTAGTAAACGGTTGCTTTAAAAGCGACCGAAAGTCGCGGCCGCCGAGAATATAGCCGCCGCCGTTGCCACCTCAAATTACACCGCGCCGAGTAGCTGCGAATCTCTCCCGGCTTAAGAGAACTTTGCCGCGTAGAACGCCGGCGGGAGCCATTCAGCTTTAAAGGCTTTCGGCGCGACATTTTAACCGATGTATTTCCCGCCTAAGTTTGTGTCCAATACCGGTTGCCGGTTTAGCCGGGCTTCATGCTGGACGCACAGCTGGGCTTGATGTCGCTACTATTGACATGTCCGTTGGTCTGGTGGGAAATGTAAACGTAGAAGCCCCATGGTTCAATGCGTCCTGTCAGCTGTCCTCCGTAATGGAGCGGTTTTGGTCCGGGTTAGGCTATTAAACTGACAGTAAGATGCATGCGACGGGGGAGGCAAACGGAGAGCCACATTTTTGTCCCCTACAGTGAAGCTCTAGGTATTCCGGGTGTTAACTCGCCAGCAGGCGGACGCATGTCGTTCGCTTGGAGGAAGAAGAGCCGGAATTCAAGGAGCATCTGCCGAACATAATCGCGAATGGGCGCGCAAACAACAGAAAGCCTCTGCCGAAACACTTTCCGCCTCATATTGCAGCTGATTGTGTAGCTACGAGTCCTTACCGGATGCACAGCAACTTCGCGCTTGGAACGCCGACGTTAGTTAATATTACTTGTTCAGGTTAAAGGGCGTTAAGAGCGGCATTTCCGACGGTTTCTTAGGTACGCTCACATAAGCGGTTGCCATTTTACGCGAGCACGAGTGTGGAGCGGTCGGACGGGGCGGGTGGGGGCAGACGTGCATGCGGACATATAAGTTTCATGCCATTACTGACGACATGTTCATTATGCTGGCGGAAGGTCTAAACGTCGACGTCTAACGGCTCAATACGACCAGTCTGGTGTCCTCAACGGTCGAGCGGATTAAGTTGGTGTGTTAAAAAAACAGCAAGATGCTTAGCAGGCGGCACGAAACAGACAGGTCCATGTTTTTCCACAAGAATAAATCTGGGGTCCTTCCAAGTTTCATTCAGCTAATGGTCCTCTCCTTGCAGTCAACACTGTGACGTCACAGAGCGAACGTGCGCGACGTGTGGCTCCTACTGGCGGCTGCGAAATGCGGCGGTGGTTTGCAAAAGGCGTTTGTATCGGCGGCCCACCCCGGCCTCGCGGCACCCGCATGGGAAGATGTGCTATTGGTTCGGGCATTCGCTGGCCGCCTACATTACAAGTGGGGGTCCAGCTAGCCTAGCTGCTTCCGTCGCACCTCCATGGATGTGGCTTTCTGCATCTGAAACCGCTGCACCACAACTGTGTACCGTGCGGTGGACTGGCGTCTAGGGCATATAATGTTACCGGATAAATTGAGCGAGTGGGACAGCGTAAGCTGGGTCATTTGGAAGGTTGATGTTTTTTGCAACGCAATCCAGAAATGTTTTGGAATTGTTAGGTGATGGCGGCATCTTACCAAGGGAAGCTAACTCTTTTTTTTCGAGGTCAGGTTACGCCGTGCGCTGCCTCAGGTAGGGTGTACTCTGTCTGTTTTTGGTCTCCTTGCGTCGCCCGGAGACCGTAACGTGCTCACAATTTCATATCGACGGGGTACAGAAAATTGAAAGGATAACAAGAGGAAAAGTAAAAAAAAAAAACAAAGAATATAGAAAGCCAAAGCTAGAAATGACGCAAACAAATACATCCCCATGATGTCGTGGTCTACATAAGGTACCGATTGCTGTGTTCGTTTTTTGTCCAGTGAAATTGCAAAAGGGGCGATCGTCGTGGTGCGAGTACACGTAATATCCGCATATGATGGGTGCGTATAGGTCGTGACACAAAATGAATTATAGGTAGTCATCATTTGAGGACAGTCAAAGTTAGTGCCCTGTCTGTCTGTCTGTCGTCCCCGCCTCCCCAAATCTGAATCGAAAAATCCTGAGGGGAGAGTGGGCCTCTTCCCCCTCCGAGTACTCCCCACTCCTTTGCATGTTCCAGTGCCCGGATGCGGAAACCGGAGAGTGCATGTCCCATTTTTTCAAGTTTAATGTGTAGCAACACGGAAACGTGAGTCTCCCATTTCGCGGCGATTAGGCACGATGCTGAGTTGGAGCACGGCAAGCATCTGTTTCATCTTTGTCTCACTACATAATAGTTGACCAATCACGGTTAATAAATTTAGTGCACTTACAAGGAACGTTCCTCTGGAAGGAATTTATTTTGCTCCCTATACAATAACTAGTCGGTCGATCTGGCGGCAGGTGCGCAGCTATCCCGGTTCGCTGGTTGAAGCATTTATTGAGTCTCACCTGTGCTAGCTTGACATTGGCGTCTTTATAATAGTGTATCTCGCCTGTTGCACGATTGGGCTTGAATGTTTTATGTCACACTATTTCAGTCGGTAAAATGTCTGCTTGTGTTTGACGGATAAACCACATCGTGTGATGGCACCGAATCGGCGTGGACGGCTCATGTGCGCCTCCGTTTCAAGAAACAGCAGAAGTTCGAAGATATTAAATGTTTTAAGCAAGAGAAAACGGATTCTGCTGTTTGTCTGCACGTCTTTTCGGCGCATTGCGCGCGTCCACAATACCCTGCAAATTTTACTTCTGGGGGACACGAAAGAGTCTGATGTCGCTGCCTTTGCACGCGCGATTTTCGTAGCCAAGGGCACAACAGCCCACTGGCTTCGGAAAGCCAACACACAAAGAAAAACGCTACATCTGGGTGCGTCCCCAGGAGCCTCAATGCATGCGCGCCGCGCACCAATTCGAATGATTTGCCAACCACTCACCCGGCCGCAGCGAGCACGCGCCCTGACAGTGACGTCACAGACGCCGTGGGACGCGGCCGGGGAGAGGTAAATTGGGTAGAAAGTGCGTCCCATTGCAAATTACAAGCTAGCGCGTTTTGTGTAGTGCGCTCCATGGACTGCGTCCAGCTTTGCAGGTCATGTTTTGCAGAAGAAAAGGGCAGTAATGTTTTCCCCCGATATGATGAACTAGCTCAAATTCAATATCTAGAGACGATGCAGCACATAATTGTTGCCAGACTGATTTTCTTTGTACAAGTAGTGCCGAAAATGACGTTCGATATCGCAAACCGATTGGGACTATAGAAGCGGTTCACTGGCGATATTTGAGCAATCGTGAATTGTGAGTATACAATAAAGCATTTTGCTTTGAGGGTCTGCTATTTCGCTTGAGCGACGATGTGAGCTGTGTAAGATTCGCTAATACGGAATTATGCTTGATTCCCGGCGGGATTGCTGCTACTCAAGGCAGTGGCAACGATGGAAGTGCTTGTTAGCTGTAGAGCGTGGTTTCGAATTCCCAGTACTTGTTCTTGCCGTCTTGTAGAATGCGAACGCACTCTTCACGTAAATATACTGCATGACAGAGTGTCCTACTAATTGCACCTTCCACTTTTTCTGCGTGCAAAAAAATGCGAGCTAGCTGTCCCAGGAGAAGACGCGCGAGCACTGCGACGGCGGGAAAATTGAATTGCATTGAACAAACCTCTTCAATTCAGCAAGAGAAGAGTGATGCAGAGTGGGAGAGCGAGCGAAGGACGGCGCCACAGCCCACATGGAGAATCACTGCTCTGCACTTCCGACACCTTTCACGTTCAGTGGAACTGCTTTACATTTTTTCTCTTGAGTTTGCGGTACCGCGAATAATGAGTACGCATGCGCAGTATATATATCTCGAGCGCGATAGACAAGTACCTGTGCTGGGCGAAGTGTGCCGGAGCCTTTAGTCCAGGGTTAGGTAGCGCCACTGCTTTAAAGGGCTACTGAAGCACTTTTAAAACTGGGCAAAACTCTACTTTTTACAATTATTACATTGGTCAGTTTGTGCCTGTGAAGTTTTTTTTGGTCATTGTTAGCTTGGGGAAAGCAGTATTCGTCGTTAAAGTTGACCCTACGCCCCGCCCACTGCTTCCTGCCGCATCGCCGGAAGAGCGAGAAACAGAGGCAGCGACCGGAAGCAGCGTCATATTCGGAAGACGGCCAGCGACGTGCGCCGCCGCTTCGCAGTGTCGCAGTTTTCTGGGCGAAGTTCCGAATTAAGCAGGCGTGTAATCTGCACTTTATTAATCATCATTGTCTGAAGTTGCTTCCGCGTCGATTTTTTAACCGTAACGCTACTGTGTGATTCCCTAAAGCGACTCCTAGATACCAGAGATTTCCTACCCGAGCGCCCGTGGCTACTACATTGCCTTCACGAGTAGTCGCGGGCCCGGCCGTGTCGTCGGCTACTCGGTGCTTCATACGCGAAGCGACGGGCTCAAACAAACACGGAGGTACCCAAGTTTCTGATCCATTATTATAAGGGAATTAGAAAATTTGTGGGACCGTACACCGCTCTGGGCTTCCCGAACTTCTTGCTCGTTTTCCCGATCAACGTTGTTGGCTGTGACGACAGCGTAGCTGAATAGCTAGATTTTAAGAAGAAATCAAGCAAGCTGAAAGCATGAAGCGTTTTCTGCGCGCGGAAGCGCTCCGCACACTCGCCGGTCGTGCATGCCCGTACGGCGCACGAAACGGCTCGCACCACACATGCCGCGGCAGCGACCGCTCTTCGCTGCCGTCCAGAATTAAGGCCGTCGCGAAAAGCAAGGCAAACGTGCAAGAGAGGATGATAGTGTGGTGAAAAAGAAAACATCCCCCTCGCGAGGGGCACGATCAAATGCAGAGCATTTCTGCGGGGGGGCGCGCCTGCAAGTCGTATGGATTACGTATTGGTTGTTGTTGTTGTAATTGTTGTCTTCCAGCGTAGACATTGCCGATGAAGTCGATGGTGAAACGTGCCGTGAACCCCCTGCCGCGGCTATGACGCAACGTGGAGCGGCTATGACGCAACGTGGTGCGGCTATGACGCAACACAATCCAACACAATCCACTTTAATCCAATCCAATCCAAATCCAAGCCAATCCAAGCCAATCCAATCGAATCCAATCCAATGCCCCTCGCGAGAGAGTGTTATAGCGCCGAAATCGCCACCACGCGAACGCGTGATGCTGACGTCACGATCACGCCACAGATGTTAGCGACCGCAGCGCGCGCGAACGACATACGTGGTTTAAGTGCGAACCGACCGCGGCGAGAGAGCCGGATGCGAGCGCCCCACCTGTTCTTGCGCGCGAACCTAACGCGGCGAGAGAGGGTGTTGCGCACGTCCCCACCTGTTGTGCGCCCGAACCGAACGCGGCGAGAGAGGGCGTTGCGAGCGGAGAGAAGGCGAGGAGGACGCGGGGGAGAGGGCGCACCTCTGGCCGACGGTTGAATGAGTCAAGGATATAAGGCACGTTCGTAACCTTCCGTTCTGTGTCGGCTTTGTGGCTCAGTTGGTAGAGTACCGTGCACCTTGCGTTCCGCCCGCAGAGTCGTAGGACTCTGCGGGCGGAACCTGGCGCCGGCAAGTATTATTTATTTATATAGTGTAGGGGGAGCGATGCGGACGCGGACTACGGACGCCAACGCGGGTGACATCGTGAGTTACTGAAATGCTCTGCATTTAAAACGCTCTAGATAGTCGCATTTAAAAATGAACTGGCATTGGCGGCAGTGTTTAGTAACCTTAGGAGATACTAATCAGCCCGTGGTAACGCGGCGTATAACAGAGACGGCATCCCTCGTAACGAAGAACGACGGAATTTGAGGCTCACCTCCTCCAACCAGGCGTACAAACGCGGCATGCTGCGTGTCAGCTCCTCGTGGCTGGTGTGACCAAGCTTTCGCAGGAGAGACTTGCCCGGCGAGAAGTGCAGCGAAGCTTGGCCTTTTCGGTCGCCTTGATTCAGGTGGATGACCTCGATCGCGATCACCGTGTACAGGCCGAGCTCGAGTGACACGCGAACCAGGATCTGGCGACGAGAGAAGAATCCGTCAAAAACCGGCCTCTTTTGCGGTGTGCGATCTTAGCAGTGCTCCGGGTGAGTGCGGATGCATGTAAAGTAAATGTGAAAAATAAAACGCTCGAGAATCTACCCACTAGACCGCGATACTTCTTGCTGATGAAAATGTGTGACTAAAGGGTTGTTAAAAATTCAATAGGCCTGCAGTAAGGTGTAGAAGAATGGAGAAGAGAAATTAATATTTTAGCGTAGAGGTAAGATGGCCGTATTTTCGTCGTTTCGCTGTGAACGGTGGCCGCGACTCGGTGCCCTAGCTGGCACCTGCGGCAGCTAGGGAACCCAGAGATTCCCTAGCCGCCGCAGCTGGAAGCGCCCCCTCACCGCGCAAAAAAAGTAAAAATAAAACAAACAACAATTAAACAAAAACAGAAAAAAATGAAAAAGAATTACAAACAGAACAGAGAAGAAATCGCATACAGTAGAACCCCGATAATACGACTTTCAAGGGACTTCGAGGAAATGTCGTATGACCGGGGTGTCGTACGACCGGGGTGCGGGTGAATGCCGGCCTAGTAGACGGTCTCCTGCGACAGGTGGGCTAACAACTTATTTAAACTACAATATTTAACAGGTTCTCGTGTGAATTGTGAACCTTTAGCTGAAATCCCCAGTTAAAGAAAAGCAACGCCTATGTTGTGCCCCTCTCCGCTTTATGACTCGAGCTGGCTCGCCAGCCAAGCGCCGCGCGCTACCCTATGTAAGGCCGACGTGGTCGAGCAAATTAAGAGGGGAAAAGGCAAGTGTGAAACTGCCAAGGCCAAGCGAAACGAACGCTAAGTACAAGGCGGAGATGAACAAAAAAAAACGGCATTGACGTGCATGGTGGAGATCCGTGCCGTCGCTATTGAGTCATAAGGCTCAACAAATAGCTGTTTTCGGTTCCCACAAGACGCAGCGACGCGAAATAGATTAGGTAATGGAACCTTCGCGAGAAAATTATAGCGCGGTCTTGCTACACTGACTTGCTGCGGCGGCCAGCGAATGACCCAAAATGGCGGTGTCAACGGGTACGTGTCTCCACCCATCGCCTTCTGTGTTTTGCTCCACCCTTGCGGCGGACGCGCGTGAATTGAGGCACTCTAGGAAATAAAAGAGCGGAGTGACAACACGGCTTTGAAAGACACTGATTAGCAGAGATTCTCTCAGAGACATAGGGAGAAAGAGCGTCGTGAAAGGAAGAAACTTGGATCGAGTGGGCGGGGAAAGCGGCTTTTCGGTCATCTCCGTGGGGTTGCGTCGTATCTGTTTTCGCGCTGGTTGGCGGCTCAACGGAAGCGTTGAATTCACGGTTCATCTGCCAGCTGAACTTCAACTTCTCGTGGTTAGCGCGGTGACGGACGGCGGGCTCACGGGTACCCGCTCACGAGTACCCGCCTGCTTGTTTGCATCTGTTCTGTAAGTGGCCTGACCCGCCTGCGGACCTTTGTACATCAAGCAGTGTCAAACGGGGGTTAAGAATAAAGAAGGTCAGAACAAGGCGGCGAAGCGGTGTAAAATATGAGAAAAGAGACGGTTTATCCGCGCCTGGTTTTGTCGTATGAAGCGGACTGCGTGCACTCGAGCGTCATATAATCGGGGTTTTTAATGCATTGTTCCTATGGGGAGTTCGCCGGGACCACGGTTATCCGTCGTAAAAAGCGGGTCGTCGTAAATCCAGGGGGACATATCAGCGGGGTTCTACTGTATATAGAAGGGGCGGCTGGGTGGGATTTGTCGCCAGGCTTCGTCGTCAGAACGAAACCAAGAGGAGGCAGCGAGCTGAGCAGACGGAGGAAGAACGAGATGCACCCCTCTCGAGAAGCGTAGTAACCGTACAGAGAACCAAGCTAAACAATAACATTATTTGTACCTCTCGCTACGCACACCCAGGCCTAACTGAGTTAAGCCACAGCCAAATTTATTTGTTTTACTGCAACGAGAAAACGCAAAAAGACACAGCTTTCACTTTTGCCCCACGCTTACGCTTGCGTACTCAAAACATAACGCGCGATGTTTCTGGAAAGGAGCCAGAAATGGGGATCTCAGGCCTTGTCTTCTTGAGGTCCGTATGCACGCCTACGTACGTGGCGCACCCCCGCGGTAGGGACTGGTACCGGAGGGTACGCTTTACGAATGCCAATTGCTTGTTTGCTTGCGTGCTCGTTCCTAGAGGTTCATTTTAGTTTCATGCACTCCTCTATTCTCTTTCAAACAGCTACGAATGAAAACGACTTCAGACATTGTACTTAGCGTAATTACTGCACGAGAGAAATTTGTTAATGCGGCTTTATCAACGTGTAAATTAGCGTGGTACACATTGGTCCAAATTAGGGCGCAGTGGGATGCGTTGTTTGAACGATCACCTAGGCCTGTCAACATTCACTCCGCTAGTCTGCAGCACTTGATTGGCCAAACGACGAACACGACAACGACTATAAACAAGCCAGTAAGGCCACACAGGTTCGTTCCATCACAAGGGAAGATATTCCGGAACACGAATGAGCTCTCTCTCTCCCAAACACTATCTTGAAATGGTGCAGTGATCGTCCGCAGCGCTCCTATGAACCTGAGACTGAACTCATGGCCCTCACGTCTCCAGCATTTGTGGAGCACCTTATGTTCGGTGATCAGATCGACAATGCAATACATATAGGTCCGGTCAAGCCAACCGTGGGATTAAAACCTGGCAACTTTCAACGTCCAACTATGCGAAGAAAAGCCAGTCAGCTGTTCTTTCAAAGAAGCTTAACGTCTTTACTAGTGCTGAGGGAGGCTAGAAGAACCGACGAGGGTATTAAGGCGTTCAACAGCAAACATACTTTGAGTTAACGAGAAAGAAGGTTCTCGCTCTAGGATTCTAATCTATTACGAGAAAACGAGGCATGCAAAGTAATCATACAGCTTTAGCGACACAGAAGCAATCGTTGTAATGGAGTTAAGCAGCGTTAAAGTTAAGAGAAGGTGTTGGAACTTCAACACATGCGCACCGCTTTTCCAGTGCGAACGCGAACACCCGCTAAGATTAAACCAAGTACTCGAAACACGTGCTACAGCAGCAGAACGGCACTGCTGGACTCTAACCTGGATAATAGCTGCGAAGTTGGCAGCCTTGCGTAACTGGGTAGTCATGATGGTAGTGCGGGCAGCTTTGTAGCTGTCGGAGGAAGGCGGGTTCAGCGAGCCCAGGAAGTCGTTGCATCCGTTGTAGATGGTGGCCGCCACGTGGGTTCCCAGCTCATCCGCGCGCCTGACGTCGTATGGGGCAAAGTGGGCGTCCAACTTCTCAGCGAGGGCGTTCTGCTGGTCCTGCTCGAAGCTCGATTTCTTGCCCTCCCAGCTGTGGCACACGTACTGGTAGAAGTCCGCACACCTACGCAGCGTTGCCCAAAAAGGACCACGGTTGATTAGGCACGGCGCTGTTGGTGATATGCCGATATGGGCACGAGTAGAGGACAACTATACTCACGTTGTTGGGATATTTTTCTGTAGGTGCCATTTAAAATCGTAGTGTGAGGTTTTGAGGTAGAGAAATGTGAGTGCCACAGGACAGCGGGGTGTTTAATCTTTCTCTTTTTACCAGGAACAACTTAGATGTTACGAAGCTCCGGTGCGAACAAATAAACGCATCGAACTTTATCATCTGCTTATTTGCTTTCAAATGTAACCGGTAACTCGTTAACACGCTTCTTTTGATTCTCAGCTATCGCCGGCGTGAAACAATAAAAGAATGGAACTGTGCCTGCCTGTTTGCTTTCCAAAGTAACAATAAGTAACTCGTTAACTTGTTCCTTTTGATTCTCAGCAACGAGTTGACGCACGTTAACTAATCTCGTGACGCACCTGGTCTGGTGAGTGACCATGCGCACCCTGACTGGACGAGTTCCTTGCGTGACGTATGCGCAGAAAGAGGTAGCTGCAAAGCTGTGAACGTGGCACTTTAGGCATCCCGGCGACAGGAGCCCCGGTTTTACATTATTTCAGTCGCTGCCTTCACAAACGATGCAGCACAGGCGATCGAGTTCTGTGCAACAGACACGGAGCGCACATTTCGGAAACCTATTGATGCACAATTCGTAACTATTCTCCCGCAGACAGGTGGCCGTAAGCGAAAGCGCTGCTGTAGCGAAAGCGTACTAACGTGACACCACCAGGCAGTGTGACGTCCCCAGGCAGCGCCAACTAAAACGGCTTACCATGGGACAATAGTCAAGGCGGAAGAAAAAGTACAAACATTTATTTCGAGCAAGCGCTAATGTGGAAGCACCCGACCGGCGAGGAGCCTCCCAGTCAAGGTAGCCCTGGACTTTATTTGCCGACCGCCAGCCGACACTGGGACGCGAGGTAGGAGCTGGCCATCTGGCCGTCCACTGCTCCTAGGTGGGTGTGAATTGGGTGTTAGGGATGGGGTGTGCTGGCGCTCACATACCATTTGGTACAGAGTGCAGGGCAGGGGAAAGAACTTGCCAGTGGAGGGGTAGATGGTAGGATACATGGCGAGAAGGAGGGTGACACGAGGAACTAGCTTGGAGCACTGATCTCCACCAGAGTTGCTGGATGGCGCTTCGAGCTCTCCGGCGCACGGCCGCCGGAAGTTCGAGCGCTCGTCCCGGAAGTCGGGCCGTTCCAGCATAGCGCATGCTACGCATGGGCTGGTTTCGCACCCATTCCGCCAAAAATGCCTGCTTGTTGCGCCGTCAACTGCACAAGCAGACCAGAGAAGTCGTCTGGGAAGACGTTCTACTTGGAAGTATTACAATATTCTGAACGACGTGCGTGATACGCAGCGAAACGCAAATGTCATATCAGTGTCGTTTTTAAGCTGGGGCTCTTGTTACGCAGATTCCCTCGCTCTAAGCCGGATTTATACCGGCGTCGGGTGGCAAACTTATACCTTAGTTACACGGCGAAAGTAACCGCAGTTAAGTTTAACCGTGGTTACTAAACTTTAACCGCGGTTATCGCCAACTGCGGTTTTGGATGTTGCACGCGAAATTGCAAGTTTGGCAACCGCAGTCACTTGATTATGAGCGCAACAAAAATAAATTACCACCCTTTTAACTTCACGAAAAAAAAAGAGAAGCAGTGTAGACAAAAAAATTCCCCCGCATTTCCCCGAGGGGGAGAATGTGAAAGTGCGAATGCACGGTTGTCGGCCCGCTTGCGGCGCTTGCGCTCGGCCCCCGCAGCCCACCGCCTCGCCGCCTTCTCTTCCATCTCTTCCATCGGGTTTGTAGTATCACGTGTACACCACGCAGTTATCAAGCCGCTATAACGCCGCTGAGTCGCCAACGCACGCCGCTGACGACGTAGTTTGAATGCGTTAAAGATATAAGGCGCGTTACTCACACTGATATCAGCGTGGCTTCCGTGGCTTAGTCGGTAGCGCGTCGCGCTGCGGCCGCAAAGTCCTCGGATCGAAACCTGGCGCCGGATGCTGTTTCTTTTTTAAATATAGAGGAGCACTGCGGACGCCGCCGACGCCGCCGCCGCCGGCGGTGGATGGTTTGGGGTCGCTTATAAAGTGCATTCGCACTTAAAAGAAATATCGTTAAAGCATTCGCTTCTGACACAAACGCAACGCACTCGTGCGCGGCGAGAAGAGGAGCTTCCCCAACAGCTCGCAACTGGCTTGGTTTGCTTAGGTCTGTTCGGTGTTGGGAACTTTCATCTTAGCATCGCGGTAGATATTTGACCACCGCTATCTCTACAACTGCGAATTACAATCCATAGCACAATTTTTCACCGCACTAACATCCATTTTCTCGAATGCGGAAGTTCTTTGCCGCGATCAGATTGATTTCGAAGAGCGGCGATGCGATAAGCTGTTGCTGCCGTGGTCTGGGACGGTTCGGGCCGCAAGCAGTGCCGTGCGGGCAGGCGCGCCGGCGTGTTTACAGGCACGGCCGACGCGCGCGCCGATCGTTTCCGTGTGCTGAAAACGCTTCAAGATTGCCTGCTATATCCATTTTTGGCGGACGACGCGCGGAATTTACAAATTTAGCACGGCGTTTGTCGTAGTTGATCGGGCGGATCGGGAAACGAGCCGCTGCTGACGGGCAGTCGCGCTGATTGCGAGAGCGATTAAAAGAACGCAAGCGCGTCTTGGGGACAGCTTTTGGGCGCCCGCTATTTGAGAACCTTTGTCTCTTCCGAACGCCAGGTGATTTTTTTTCGCGTCCGCTGATGCGCCGCCACTTGCGTCCGAACTGAATAGTGCGATTTTGAGCACTGCGGCTGCAGAAAGTGCGGTTAGCGTGACCGAACTGAGGTGCCAAGCTCAGTTTGCGCTAACCATGGTTAGCGACGTAACCGCAGTTTCGTCTGTCGTGTAACGCAGCAAACTGCGGTTTTGTCTAACCGCGGTTTGCTTAACCGTGGTTAACTGTGCCCATGTAACTAGCTCTCCATCCCCAGGCAGCAGGCTCTGCAGTGACCACTTTACTGAGAACTGTTTTGACAGAACGGGCGCACGAACTCGGCTACAGCCTGTCGCCATGCACACGTTGTTTTCTTTCTAGCATAAATCCCTAGCATAAATTTCTAGCATAAATCCCGTTAGAACTGCGTCGTCACTCAAACCAAGATCCAAGTGACATTTTCGTGCTCCTTTGCAATTAAATTGTGCTTCATATTAACGTCGCATATTTCGGTATAGCATATGTTGCGATCTGAACGCAATGTGAATAGCCAAAATGCAATAAAGTGAGAACAAAATAGTAAAATCCGCCAATGGGGACGCTTATCAGCGGTTGAAAAGCATAGCAGACGCCCGACTTCCGGGACGAGCCGTTGAACTTCCGGTGCCCGTGCGCGCGCCCGGCCGCGACAGCGGCGAAGCGCCATCCAGCAACTAAGTGGAGATCAGTGGTTTGGAGCCGTACGAAGGTACTCGCCTCGGCCTGGATTAGGACTAGGACGGAAGACATTTTTTGAGTTTTGCGAATAGTGTGCGAAGATATCGGCGTAGCGGAAGGGCAGGGAATAGATACTGGGTGCTTGATACGATGACTCACTCTGTGAACGCGCGCCGCAGCATGCGCCGCTCCGTTCACCTCCAGGGAAGCGTGCCCAAAAAAAAAAAAAAAAAAAAAAAAAAATCCGCGTATTGTAACATCTTCCTCATAAGCTGAGAAAGGGTAGCTTGAAAAGCATATACCTCACACATAGTTCGTTCAGTAAACTGAATGCGTTTGAATGCCACTTTTGGAGAGTCTTTCTGTGTGCCTTTACTTGCCGCTAGTGTCACTAGATAAGGTTACAGAGTACAGGACATCTTTTCTGCTATTGTTCCGTGCCGCCACCTCGATCATTGGTCAGTTCGCATCACGTGGCATTTCGTAACACGGCGATGGTTCGTGGTCGCGGTCATTTTGTTGTTTATGCGTTTTCTGTCGGTCAACTGTGGTAGACTCAGCTTCCCCCCCTACTGTGCGGCTGCGCGCGACTGGCGTCGTCCCGAACGCGACTCAAAGAATTCGCTTCGCAGAATTTGATATGCAGACGTGTGTCAAAAGATGCCGCGTAGCCGCGCCTTCGGTAGTGTTGTTTACGAAGGACCTCGTCAAAGTTAGCGGTGAGGCGGCAGAAGCGAAAATCTGGCAACGCTGATAAACACCAAAATGGCCACCATTGCTCACGTGAGTGCCTCAGTGATGATACTCTGTACTTATGTGGTGACACTAGTTGCCCCCCGGCCCTGACGGTTCTTGTGAGGAGAGGCACGTACCGGTCGTGTTTGGAGTCTGTGAGGCCGTCCAGGTACCTCTTGGCGGCGATGCACTGGGGCGTTTCGCAAGCCACGAGCACGACGCCTCCGCTGCTGCGAATGAAGTAGGCGACCACGCTGAACAAGATGATCAGCAGCACGGTGAGCGAGAGGGCTCCGCCCAGAGCCAGGAAGCGCTGCTGCTGGCTGTTCAGCTCGCTCTGGCCGCCTTCTTCCTCCTCTGCGGCATCACGCACGCGGTTGCAGAAGTCCCAGAGATTACCACGTGAGAAAATAGCAAACGGCACAGGCGGCCATGAAGAAATAATACAAGTCTCATTCCACCACTCAGTGCACGCTACTTTGTTCCAGCGACAATGATGTCAGCCTTAGCGCAGACGTCAAACAGCTAACCTAGTTAATAAAGAAAACAGTTGAAACACTGCAGCTATTCACCAGTTACTTTCTTGCACAGATACTATGATGTCACATGTCCTTGTGGTACGATGAACAGCTGCCAACCACAGCCTCGCAAGAAGAGCGACTGTGCGGTTGCAGTGGTGCCTCTATACTGACCCCATGTGCACCGCTTGGACGATGACGTGCAGTTAATAGACGGATAATTTCTTTAAACAAGTTCCATTATTACTTCACCGCTGACTTGAAACTATTGGCTGGTAGATATAAAGAACTACGAGCCGGGTTAGGTTCAGGGCACCTCTAACAAATTTAGAGAACCGCGTGGGCAAAACGAACGAGGTAACGGATCACATGCGCTACTAATAAATCCGAAGAAGTCTCCCTTGAATTTTGCGTGTACTCCTTTCAATGCTTTTTAACGCCTTGGCAGCACGGCACTTGCGTCCGCGCAAGTTTTCCGCTTCGCAACATAAGCCGTCCTGTTGATATGACACGCGCCCGACGACAATGTCTGCTTTTACACGCAAAGCATTGGCGTTTGTGCCCACGGACACAAGATAATTAGGAAGACCTAGGAAAACGACATTCTTGAAATTCGGGGCTCTGTTTCACTGTCTTCTCCGATATAGATTAACTACGCATGGAAAGACATCAAAGCACATTACAGGGATAACGGCACTTTTAACGTAGCTTTAGTAAGCGAACAAAAGGTTGAAGTGTGAATTCATCGGTCGTGGCCAAGCTACTCAGCTTACACTGCTTGTGGCTTGCCTAATCTCAATATCCCTCCTCGTCAGTCACCCTGGAAGAGCGAACCATGCTATATTGGCTTTCAAATAAGGCTTACCGTGTACAACTTTCCTGGGGACTGACACGGGCATCTTGTCGGAAGCAGCTTCGTTAGTGCTGTTCGGTTTGGTCACTCGGACCAAGGTCGGTGACTCACGGCCCGTTGCCCACCTTGCTATATTCACAGACTTGCGTCTCACCATACCCGTCAAATTTAGCAGCGCGCGGGATGCAGTACTTCGGATCGTGTCTTTCCGGAAGGACTGGCCCCTATTCTGGCTTCTCGTGCTGTCGTGAGGCCTCTCCCGCTGGGTGGCAGTCGCTACAGGAGACGGCGGGGAGGACCTAAGCGTTTCGGCGGCGGTGTCCTTGCGCGACGCCTTGGCACCGGCGGAGGTGGCGACAGGTGGTGCTTTTTCCGGCAGACCGTGCTTCAGCGCCCCTTTCCCTTCCGTGTACTCCCGGGTCTTGGCTGCCTGGCTCGCCGTCTCCTCCATGTCCGAGCGTTTCGTGGTCCGCCTCCTGACAGGCGGCGGTGGCGGCGCGGTGGCGCTCTCCCTCGGGGGACCTTGCGGCAATGATGCTTGCACCCCGTTCTGCTGTTCTGACCGGATGGTCTTCCTCGAGGATGTGCCTGGCCTCGTCGGCTCCAGTGTACCGTCAGGTGGTTCCGGCTGGGCTGTCTTCTTCGGAGGCAATTGGGGCCGAACCGACGTCTGCATGCCGACCGGTGGTTCCACATGGGTGGCACGTGGTTTTAAACCACCGGTGACCACTTTGGGCGCTGCGCATGGTGTTTTCTTCTCCTCGGCTGAGCTCTTGCACGATGCCTTACTCTGCGTAGAGGAAGCAGACTTGGCAGTGGTGCTAGACGACCCGCTTTGCGTCGCCAGGGCCTTACTAGCTTTGGGTGCTCTCTGGGGACCTTGCTTGGTCTCGGCCCCAACAGTCCGGGGCCCGGCTGGAGGGGGGGCTTGAGGTCCCTTGCTACTCATCTCTCCGGTTGGCGGTACGCGATGGCAAAAGGCAAGCCCGATCTAGCTCGATGCTATTTCGATGAAGTTCCGTCTTCTTCTGGGCTCGGTCCTGGAATGCGCAAAGCTCGTGCTGCGTGCCACGCCTCGCTGTAGTCATCTTCCTTTTCACCGGGCTGAAACTACTGGACACACAAAACTCCCATTTATTAAAACTACGATATTAGCAGAGGGAACAGAGTATGCTTATAAACTTTACATCTTTAGTATGTATTTCACTATCAGAACATTAGCATTATTGCCATGTCCATGCAAGTGCAAGGTTAGTTCATTATCAGATCATAAGAGCACGGGACTTGAAGGACAGGCTTCTTCAGGGAGTTGGGGAAGTTGATAATATTGTTGATGGTACCAATCGATTGGCACATACCCGGTCAGGGAATAGGAAGTAATTACATGACTCGGACGTTTCCAAGGAAGACGACACAATGCGATGTCTAATGACATGTTTGAACACACAGAGACCATTCGACGTTCTGCTAAACATGCCAACTGATTGGGCGTTATTCCGTTCCGCAACAAGCACAAGGCAAGCACTTTCAATGCAATACGTTATCCTGCGCCCCGCTTCTAAACCCGCGTAAACGTTACCAAACAACCATTATTAGTGGAAGAATGCTTAGAAATAAGTCCAGCGAGCACTGAACGATAGAAAATGAAGGACGTAACACTAATGCGTAAGACTTGAAGGTAGCGAAGCTGTACGCAGCAGTGGCGGTTTTCCTCTTTTTTGCCTCACGGCGTTGTTTAATTCTCGCCTCTGTACGAGGGACCACAGCTGGATGTTCGTCTTCCTTTATAGCACACGGTTTTGCACCGCAAGTGGCCTCGTGGCCTTCCTTCCTGGCGCGCCCTTAGGGCTTCTGCGGCGGCATCCTTGCCTTCCTCAACCACTTCCTGCGCACACATCTCGCGCGCATCTCATTTCCCTCCTCGCCTATCTCTCCCCTTAGCCTCCCTCTTGAGCCGTTGCTCCGTGACGGCGCATGCGGATGGGGGTGTGGTTTGACCTCTAGTGCTCAAGGGCAAAACTCGTCGCCCCGAGAAGACTGCCGAGAAGGCGCAACAGGGCTTGCTACATCGGCGCGATAAAGTCACGGCGCCGGGCACGGCACCGACGCGCCCTCTGTTGCGAGGCTCCAGAGAGAAAAGGCCTGTTGGTTCAAGGTCAATCAGTGCATAGCCGGCTGCCGTCCTGGGCAGACGACGCCGACGAACCCCTCGCACGACTGGACTTTCTTCGGAGTCGGTTTGCGGCGAAAGAGGTCTACGCGTTTGAAACGTCGTTGTCGTTGAAACACGAAGGGGCTTTGATTTTTTAGAACGCGAAACCTACAATAAAAAGATGTGGTTGAGAATCTAGGTATGGTTAGTTCCACTGAATGATGGTTTTTATACTTTATGCCATTAGTTAGTATTTCATTAATGTCATCATCACCAGCCTATCTACGCCCACTGCAGGGCAAATGCCTCTCTCATTAATCTCCAATTATCCCGGTCCTGTGCTACCTGCGACCAATTTATCCCAGAAAACGTCTTGATCTCATCTGCCCATCTAACTTTCTGCCGCCCCCTGCAACGCTTGCCTTCTCTAAGGATTCATTCTGTTACCCTTAATGACCAACGGTTTAGCCTTCAAATTACATGCCCTGCCCACGTCCGTTTCTTCTTATTATTTTTTACTAATATGTCCCTAACATGCGTTTGTTCTCTGACCCACTCCGCTCTCTGCTTGTCCCTTAAAGGGACCCTGAAAGGCGTTTTGAGCACACTAAATGAAGTAGCGCAATCCTTAGATTGGGTCGTCAACGTCATCAGCGCCAAGTATTACTCTTTTACGCGCAGCGGAGAGCTCACACTTTTGTTGCAAAGTTTGTCGCTTTTTTCTCACCCTTCCCTTCGTGTTTTTGGACGCCGCCATCTTCACATGTCTACATCATCGATTCCCAGATGTTCGTCATGAGCTAGACATCCTTCTATTGGGCGGCATTTTAACGCACTTCCGGCAAAGAGATGAGTCGTCGGCTCAGCGTCGGCTCGGCGGCTGATCTGCCGCCGGAGTGCCGGAGTGCTTGGACATTTTACGATAAAAGAAACAAGTGTAAACAAACGCTTAACCGTTTGTATTGAATGCAACACGGCCATAACACGACATGGATATGCTCTTACCTGAGTACGTTCCATAACGAAAGCGTTGAAACCCCGTGGCACTTCTTTCGTGCAATCGCACAGAACGCCCTGAGCCTAATGCCCGGGTTTGGCACATACATTTTATTCAATTTCAAAACAATCCAGAGATGCGTTTCGAACGAACAAAACGTCACAACATGCGTTGCAAGTCTGAACCGCGATTGACAGACGATTGGTTGCCTCCTCCTGCCCGTCGTAAATTCGGCGCTCACCTCGCGCGCGGTTTGCGGGGACGAACAGCAAGTCACTTAATTCTGGCGCACAAGCTGAGATGGCTTTTAGCCACGCACACTGCACATACCCCATGCGAGGTTCCGTCGCACGTCACTCGAGAAAGATAATCCAGACCATGGAAAGCACTATCCACCCGCAGAAGCACAACGTCGCATTTCATCGCGAAACAAAGGCGTCCACAACACATACACACCATCGCCTCCTGTAATATCAAACGCATCTCGCACTTCCCAATGGGAGTGAGTGGTACGCCTGCAGTTCCCACATGTCGCGAGGTGGAGCCCCAAGCTGAACCGCGATCACGCAACCGTAACTGATTTCTGGAGCGGTTTGTGCCTTGTTGCCAAGGCAACCAATGTTTGAGATTGTCAAAGAAATGGCGCTCGCTCCAGCGCTAGAAAGCTCAGAGCCGCGCCGGAGCATGTTTTGCCAACGTTGCCGCTCTCCACCACGCGTCGCCCCAAGCTGAACTGGTCAGATGATTGAAGCGTTTTGTGCACGGGTTCTGTATCGGTTTAAAATGTCTTTTTCACATGCCGCCGGCAGAAATTACCACCGCCGCAAAATAAGACCCGGCACCAGCGGGGCCACATCTGATACGGCGCTTTCTGGATAAACAGTGTGCGGTGCATGAAAGGAACCGAGCGCACAATCCTCCCCGAGCGGCTGCGAGTTCGCCGCCGATAAAAAGTCACGTGCCGCCGATAACTGCAGCCACGTACAGCGCGAAAGGGCAAGGCTAGGCCGACTCACAAATGCGGCCCGATTTTTCGTTCGCTTTTCCAGCCTTGAGCGGAGTACGGGATTCATGGTGTCAACAAAGCTTGTCCGTAGCAGACAGCAATCTTAGGAGCGCCATAGCGGAAGTACGTCACCGCTGACGAGCGCAGCATCATGAGAGGGAAGGCTTGCGCGCCGTCAACAGCGAAAGGAGGAGGAAACACGGCGCGACGATAATGCGCGGTTTTTAAATGCAGAGCATTTCAGTAACTCACGATGTCACCCGCGTTGTCCCTTCGTAGTCCGCACCGTCGTTGTCCGCACCCCTCCCCCTACACTACATAAAAGAAAATACTATCCGGCGCCAGGTTTCGATCCCTCGACCCTGCGGGCGGAGCGCAATGTACATGGTGCTGTACCCACTGCGCCACAAAGCCGACACAGAATGGGAGGCTACGGACGCGCCTTATATCCTTGACTCATTCAAATTACTGCTGACGAGCGCTCTCTCGTCAGCAGTTGCCACAAGTGCAACAACATAAACGTAACGCAAACTATTTAACGTCGTGCGCCCCCGGAAATGCTCTGCATTTGATCGTGCCCCTCGCGAGGGGGATGTTGACGCTACCTCTTGCAGAGACCGAGTGCAACCGCCGAGAACAAGGTCCCACGAGCGGCGCGCGCGCCGTGGACTGGTGGCGCCATCTGTCAGATGCGACGCGAACTACTGTCAAGCAGTGCGAAAAACGAACGCGCGAAATACAAACCAGGCTGTTTCTTCTTTCGCGCTCCGTAAAATAATTACCGACTTGTCAACCGGATAAACGATGAAAAGTGTGCTAATTTGAGCCGGTCTATGCAGTGCAAGCAAAAACGAGAGCTTGACAAATTCACTTCAGTGTCCCTTTAAGTGAAGAGGCGTCGGGTGTGGGAAGGAGCCGGATTGTATGAGCCGTAGGGTAGTTCGTTGTTCTCTGGGAAGGTCAGGGTAAAGCGATATAGGGTGTGTCTGGGAAGGCGATAATGCTGGGTTATGTACCTGAACGAGACAAGCGGGTGACTGTCCTCGTGCAGCTCCATAGCACGGGCTTAAAGGCACAGGCTTGTTGGTGGGCGTATTTGTTTTGAAATTCCGCCGTGAGTTTGTTTGAATCGGGCATGATGCAAGGCCTGTTTGATCCCTTTCGACTCTGCGCGTGGGCCTCCCAACGTTGATAGCACGGCGCGCTCGCTGGAGCCGAAAGGGAGATGTGCCTCATGTTGGAAACCTCCAGATATAGTTGAGAACTGCGTTCCTGGTTTGGGGTAGTGCGCGGTGGAACGCCTGGAATAGTAGATAGATAAATCTTAGCAGGGGGCTGGCATAGTGACCTGTAGGGAGGTTAGGGATGCACCATAAGGCTGTGGAATGGTATTACATCTGTTCAAAATGGCATTTCTGGCTGCTCCAAACCTGCTTCAAGGACTGCTCCCAAACCCATCTACCTTGTTCCACCCCTGAATTTAGCTTTTGCTGGACATGTTTACCCTGTGTAAAGTTAACTTCACATGAAACTTGATAGCTCTCAACTGGATATAATCCGGTGCCTACGCCACGTTAACATGTAACATTAACTTAGCCTGAGGCTACCACTGCATGTTGCGGTGTGGCACCATATCGCCACCAAGGTGCCTGTCGCGTCAGTTGAAAAGGACGAAACAGCCATTTTCCTGTTGCTATCCCCCTCCTCTCACTAGCCTTTCTGCGTGCTCCCGGCTTGGCCGGAGCCTAAGCCTGGCTGCGTCCGCGGCCAGCTCCGTTTCGCGGAAACTATTGATTTACGATTTCTCGGCTAATATCGCTTTAACAAAATTCTTGCGGGAGGAGATCGCTAATACATTGCTTTATTTGGTTACATGTACATCCATGCATCGGCGAAAGGTATTTCAGGACCCCTTTAAAGTTACACATATCACCTTCCGTTCCATTGCTCGCTGGGACGTTCTCAATTTAATTTGAACCCTCTTAGGGAGACTTTAAGTTTCTGCCCCGTAGGTGAGTATCGGTAAAATACAGCTGTCATACACTTTCTTCTTCAGGGACAATGGTAGGCGGCCATTCATTATCTGAGAATGCCTGCCGTATGCACTCCACCTCATTCTTATCCTTCTAATTATCTCTGCCTCATGGTTGGGATCCGGGTTCACAACTTGGCCTAAGTAGATATATTCGCTTACCACCTACACTGCCTCGCCACCTATCCCCAACCGCTGTGAATTCCCGAGGTTATTGATCATTACATTAGTTTTCTGCATATTAATTTTCAGGTCCACGGTTCTACTCTCTTTGTCCAGTGCGTAAAGCATGCTTTGCAATTCGTCCCCTGAGTTACTTAGCAAGGCAACTTTATCATCAACTCTGGAGTTACTGAGGTATTCTCCATTAACCCTTACTCTCACCTGTTCCAAATCCAATGTTCTGAATATTTATTGTAAACATGCTGTGAATAACATTGGAGAGGTTGTCTCCTTGTCTGACACCCTTCCTTATAGGTATTTTACTGCTCTCCTTATGGAGGATGATGGTAGCTGTGGACCCATTGCCAATGGCCTCTAATATTCTCACATATGCTCATCTACACCCTGGTTCCGTAACGCCTGAATGAATGACTGCTGAGGTTGCGACCGCATCCAATACTTTCTCATAATCTATGAAGGCTATATATAGGGGTTGTGGGCCTGCTCTCTACGGCATGCCAAGGAATGAGGCGCACTGCGGTTGCGTGAAAGAACTCTTTACTTACATCTTCCAACGCGCTGTCGCCCGTCCGGGCATACACACACACACCATCTCCAGAAACACTCTCGTCTCGAGTCCCGAGTCCCGCGTCCCCGCGCGCGGTTCTTCTTCACCACCCGCTCCTTCGCCTCGCTGCCCGCTGCCCGTCGTGTCCGCCAGCGCCATCTCTCGGGGCCCGACGTCCCCAGGTCCCGCGGCAGCAAAGGAGAGAGCTCGTGGCGAGGGGCGCCGAAGCGCTCCCCACAGGGTTCAGTATACTCAACGCACTTCTCTATCACCTGATTGATCAAGTGGGCAATGGTCTAATTAGTGTCGCATCACGGCGGCGACGGGAGTAGTCTGTGTCGATTTTACTCAACTGGCCAAATTAGCCCAATCGGCCAAAAATCAAGACAAACTGATCAGTTATAGTTGCGAAACGACACCAGCGAGGATTGCTGTACCGGATGGGAGAAGTCTGTCTTGATTTTTACCCAACCGGCCAAACCGTTTCCGATCACTGACTAGCCAGAGTCATTGTTAATGATTAACAGTGACTTTGGCTAGTCAGTGATCGAAAGCGGCTAGGCCGGTTGGGTAAAATCAACACAGACTGCTCCCATCGCCGCCATGATACGACAATAATTATACCGTCGTCGATCGTGTGAATATGGTTCATTATTGAATAGCCTTTATGGAACCCTGCTTGCTATTTAGGTTGACTGAAATCTAAGGTGGCAGAATGGCAGAAATTTTGTTAGCGATTGCCTTGGTAAGTACTTTTTAGACGACTAACAGTAAGCTGATCTGCCTGTAATTTTTCACGTGCTTCATGTCACCTTTCTTATGGATTAGGATGATGTTCGCGTTCTTCCAAGATTGCGGTACACCCGTGGTCATTAGGCATTGCGTGTACAGTTCATAGTTACACTGTCCTAACTTCGACGCCGTGCCTGTGCAACATGAGAAGCGCACGCAAATCTGAGAAGCCGCCCGTGAGAGGTGAGAGCGGCGAGAGTGAACCACTCGTGGCGGAAAGGCGGCGTCGGCAGACGTCGCATGCTCCGGGATTCCTTCTAGTGCATCGTTTCAAACGCGGTACGGCTTGTAACTGACGCAGTATTTATTACCTGCTGCCAAAACGTCCAGCCCAGCGGTCGGCACCGCTTCCTCGTCAGCCTGCCCGCGACGCATGAATACAGACTGGTACGTATATGCCATATTTTTATTACGGTTAATAGTAGTTCCATTTCAGTAGCAATATCGCTTATGCCAGTTGGCCGGTGTCGTGTATGGAAAGCCGTTCCCGCGAGCTCTATGCTCCGACCACAAAGATACGAGCGCCAATGCGCGGTGTGTACGGTATTTTTTTTTCCATGCTGAGAGCGCTTTGATGGCGATTTGACGAAGGTGGCGACGAGCGGCGGCATGTCCCAGGAGTGAGTTAACGTAAGGGTCCCTGCCGAAATCACTTCGTCGCAAATGAAGCGAGCACACTCGTACTTCCAATTTAGCTCCCTTTCTCTTCCGTTTGCACAGTTCATAAAACGTAGCCACTTGCTTCGCCTAGGTTCGTCGTTGGGCGGCGCATGAAAGGAGATCTCTTCACCGGCGGGGATGTCGCACTCCCTCGACGATTCTTCCGGACGCAGCAACGAATATTTATTGTAAAGTACTCGAACAGACTGAAGTTTTCAGTAGTTCGAAACTAAAAACGAGCTCGTAACAACAGCAGCAAGCCAACACGACCACCATTCCGAAACCTCTGCGACGAGTGCCCTATCTCGTCGCTGCTTGCTGTTCCTTACTCCCCTCGTTTCTATTTTTACCATTGCTGGTTGTCTATATGACGCCAACTTTCTGTCAAGGGATTAATATACCAAGCAAGGTCGCCGCTGTGCGTGCTAGAACGGTTTTTTGGCCCCGATGAGCCTCGAACCGGAAAATTCGTCTGCGCGACGGCGAGATATGCAGCTCGGCCGGCGGTAGTTTCGTATGCATTGGCGTACATGTTTGCCTGTTCGTTCGGAACTTCAAGCGTTTACTCCACCGTTCTTAGTGTCATAAAAGGAATGCGCAGTATGTTTCACGGGCATATAATTCACTATGCTAACTGGTAAGCCCTGCCTAACTTGCGTTTGCTTTTGCCAGCCTCCGCAAATCGCAGAGCATTCTCGTGTGACATCATAGGTTCTGTTGCGGGAAATAAGCTAGTGGGTTGCATCGTCATTCCCTTTTTTTTTCCTAATTATGTAGCTTATTTGAGCGAAGTTTGCGTTAAACGTGGTGTCAGTATGGTTCTAACGAGGCAATCTTTTGAATGAACCAAACTTGTGTTTTGTCTGCATGGCCCCATTAAATTACGTCATGCCTTCTAAGCCAATCACAGAGAGGGCGTGTATAACATGAAGTATTGTTGCTGAATAGCTGCCTGCGTCGTCATGTCCGGTGCATGTAGCCTAGTTTTCCATTGCAGGCCAATACTTGTACGCTTTCAGTAAAGAGGAATAAGGGAAACTTTAGAACTGGTGGCCGTAACTTCATGAAACATCAAAATTACGAAGGCAAACACAACCCCTTCGTCAACTGCAAGCACGTGACCAAAACTGAAAGCCAATCAGAAAAGACTTTCGCTAATTCCCGCTTTCCCTGGAAATTTGGGCAGTCGAGAATAGGGCCCCTAGGCGCCATCTTGATAATTTTGTCCGCACTTGTAGCGTGGCACCCCATCGCGAATTGAGCACAAAACACCAAATGCTCTGAGAACCTGGCACGAGTTGCCATCTGGTGTTCTGAGCTGAATGCACGATTAAAAAAAATTATACTGGGAAGTGTGGCCTTCATTTCAAGTTTGCGCGCAAATGGAACAGCGTGTCACGTGAACCGATGGTGAGGTTGTCTTTACCAGCTCAGAGCAATGGACACAGGGAAGCCGTTGACGGGTTTAACAACATACATTTAATGCACACTCAAAAACCCTAACGCAAAGCACTCAATAATTAAACTACGCGCAAATGATACACACTCAAACCTCTAACAATCCCAAAACACAACTCAAATACAAACCCCTAACTTAACAGCTCAATATACAATTCAACTCAAAACCCAAAGGTCTCTACCATAAAGTCTTACCCTAACAGTTCAAATACACTCCTTAATCAAGTTGTAGTGCATTTCTTTCGTATCACAACTCCTTAGTTGTGTCCCTTCCTTACAATTGCGTCCCTACTGGACTGGCCTACCCCGCTGTCGTCGGCGCTGACGTGTCGCTCCCGTTGCGTGGCCGCGACTTGGTGGTAGCCGTCCTCGTCTCGCTTCGGTGCCGGCGTTCGATGCGCGCGGTCAATCCCTGGACGGCGTGGGCTCCACGCGTCCTCACTTCTTTCCTCTGTGGCTACCCCCTGGTAGCCGCTCTCGCTGGAGGTCCTTGATGCCGGCGTTCGACGCGCGCGGTCATCCCTTGGGCGGCGTGCTTCCTCGGTGGCTACCCCCTGGTCGCCGCTGCCGCTGGAGGTTCCAGGTAGGCTCGGCCTGAACGTAGCCTTTTGGGGCCGTCGAGACGAACGTCGACGGAGCGTGGACGTTGGCCGCTGGTGCCCGACCGATGCCGCTTGGGCCACGAGGACACAGGTTCGTGGTGCACCTAGGATGACGGTGCCGATGCGAAGTCGGCCCGCTCCCGCCCAGGCTCGGATGGCGGGGTCGATGGCCTGGCCGCGTCCCCCTGGCTCGTTCGTTGAAGCGCACGTGCTCCGGCCGCCTCCTGGTTGTCTGCCTCCAGTTGCCTTGCCTCCCCCTTTCTCTTTGTGCGCACCGCTTTTATACCCTCTGGGCTCTCTCGTGGCGCACTCCCATTGGCTTCTTTCTTCTTCCCTGTCCTTATATGGTCAATCCGCAACTTGTCCCATGCGCGGCCTTCCCTGATTGGCCGACCAGTACGCTGCCACCTTTGCCCATGATTCCTCGGTGTGTCGGCGCTGGCGCTTGCTGATTGGAGCGCTCCTGGCGGGCACTTCAAATGGTCGTTCCTGTGTTCTTTTTCCTCGTTTTCCGGGGTTTTCATGCATCCCCTCTCGGGGGGGGGGGGGGGGGCGGGTATTGGAGGACAACGACGACGACGAGCTCTGCGGCCGTTTGGTACATCGGCTCCCGTTCGTGTCAACTCTCTCCCTTGTTCGCCAAACGGGTCTTCGAATGGATTGCTTTGCCTCAACTGATTCCTCTCGACGAGCGGCATTGAACAAGCCTGCACACAAGTCAGTGACTTGACCTCGCGGTATTACATGACCGTTAGAAATTATGAGGCGAGTACTGTCACGCTAGGAGTGATTGATTGATTGTAGGGTTTAACGCGCCGACGCAACGCAGGCGATGAGGCGCGCCGTAGTGGAGGGCTCCGGATTAATTTTGACCACCTGGGGATCTTTAACGTGCGCCGAAATCTCGAACACACGGGCGTTTTTGCTTTTCGCCCTCACCAGAAAAGCGGCCGCCGCGGCCGGGAATCGAACCCGCGACCTCGTGCTCAGAAGCGCAACGCCTTAGCCACTGAGCCACCGCGGCGGGTACGCTACGAGTGAACAAGGCAGCCACTTGCACGTGCACGTATAGCGCTCGTGCTTTTCATGACAAGCGCAGGCAGGGTCGAGAGCTCTGCGCCGGCTTTAGTTGGCAGTTTTCATCTCCGCGATCCACTGTAAAGAAATGGACAACCCGCAACACACCCCACAGCAAGATGGTGGCTGGCTTTCGGTGCACCACCGCATATCGAAGCATATACTAGCACCGGAAGGCCACGATGGCGCTGCAAGCCCTGTCAACACTAAACGGCATTTAAAACGAAGAAGACCATCCCCACTTCCGAGACAGAATTAAAAACTGCATCTGCGACCACGCGAGGGGCTGAACCACAGTCAGTGGATACCCCATCACGTAGCTCAAGGGATTGCGCTCGCCTGCAGCAACCACCCGAGCTGTGCCGAAGATCGCCTCCTCGAGCGCACCAACCTCACCCAGAGTGTAGCGGCTATCCGCACACCGCACGCCGAGACGGTCGATGTACTTCGAATACTCACGCACATCAAGCTGGCCGGCAAGAAGCACGTCGCGTTCGCTTACGTAGCAGCAACCCGAGGCGTGCCACTGGTGCCCCGTACGCCTCGGGCCTCTGGGGTGGTACAGTAGTTAGGTCATGGACGTCCGGAAGGGGGGGAACCTGCCCCTCCTGGAGTTTCTGATATTTTTATGCACTACAAAAAAGCTGCACAGCTTTGTTGGCCCGTAATTATAATAAATTTGCCCTGAAGGACGATAGACATGAGAGGACACCGACGTTCTCCCCTTTGTCCGGTCCTTAGCGCAAAGTTTTTTTTCAAAATATGTACGTGAACCAACTAGGCCAACAATTCACGCTGTTCAAATGATAGTACACTCAGTTCCTGCGTATCCGTATGAAACGCCATTCAGGACTGCGGGTCAGCATTGCACATTAAACACTGACTAACATTGCCAGTCATGTCACGGCAGTGAAACAGACTGCCTGTGCTGGCTGTTGAAAAAGCGAACAATTCCGAATGGTTTGACCTTTTCTTTCTCTAAACTCTAGATTTATGCAGCTTATCCGCAAGAACTCCAGCTTTCGAATAAATTGCCAGCTATATCTCGGGAAAAAATCTTGACCGCTACATTTAGTAGCGAGACTGCAACATTCTTCCGTGCCGTCACATCTTCTTGTACCAATTGGAGTGAGTCCAGAACCCTTACGCAACTTTTTTTTTTTTTTTTTACGGAGGGACATTAACTTTTCGCATTTTTTCAATAATTTTAGTTCTTTGTTCGGTTATAAAATCCAATGTATATTATCCAAGTCTGGTTCTAATCCGCTGTTTATAATTTTTGTTTTATGTGCGTAGTTTAAACCACAAATAGCGCCTTTTTGGTGCTATCAAACCGTATCCCCCTTCCCCCCTCCGCCCCAGCTAGAGATGCCCCCCCTTGCAAAAAGTTCTGCGGACGCCCTTGTTCCGGGATATCCGTAAACACATTTTCTCCTTGAGGCGCGCCCTCCCGACACCTTTCCGTTGGATCCTTGCCTCCTAGCTTCTTTTCCTCACTCTGCGGGGTTTGTTGGTGCGACACACCGATATTGGTCGGCCTAAATCATTCCGCTGGTAACCCAGCGCGTTCAGCCAGCCTGAAATACGACCCACGGTATCACAGCGCTGTCGACTGCTTCCGTCTGGGTGTACCAGTTTCTGAAAGAAAGAAATACGTGTAAGGAGGGATTTCCATGTATTTCTGGTTTCTTCGGTAATTTATTTGCTTTTCTTAAATTGAGATCGCAGGCGCTTGCCATGTTCATTGATATCGAATTGGCTGTATTTTTTTGATGGCGCAGGTGTTGTTTTACACTTTTTTATTGCTTTCTTTTGGGAGGGGAAGGAGAGGTGAGGAATCAGAACCGGCTGTACGCGCTTCCCTTCTCCGGTGCTGCCCACAGGGAGGCTGTTTTGTATGAACACCGCGACGAATTGTTCGCCGATGTCGACGTATCGTAGAGTTGAGTGGTCTAGCCGTGTCTCTCGCCCTCGTTCCTTTACTGTCAACGGGAAAGCCCATTGGAGATGAGATCTGCTACGGTTTGTAAGATTGGCTGTCGTGGGATATGAACAGTGGTCATCTAGTCGCCGGTGGATGCCCTTAGTAATGTGAAACCAGAATGCGCCGATAGTGTGTGGGCCACTCGGAGGAGACCTTCGACGGGTTAATATCTCTGTAAGCCCGCTGCGTAATTCTCGTTTTGTTTACCGGCGAGACGCGAAGTTGGAAGCCGCGAGCGCATGCCTCGCGTTCCTTCCTTTTGTGCGGCGAGAGGAGGGGGTGCTTTTCCCGAGAACCTTCGTTGCGCTGGTACGCGGTCAGCTCTTCCCGCGGGTCGGGCGGCGGCCGTCCTTGGCCTCGGGAGGGGATTAGCCCCGACTTCCTCATTGTGCCGGCGAGCGCCCGTGGACAAAGGCGAAGCGGCGAGACGTTAAGACGTTGCTGTAAGGCGTTAGTCTAGACCGTTCTAAGCCGTCCGGCTTTCGCTTTGGAGCAGTTACCGCCCGTTCAACCTAGTGGGGTGGCCGCTCCTCACGGTATGCGACTTTAGGTAGCCGAGGCCTTGCCTTGGCTTAGCGGTGGCAATAGCGTTCGCGGAAAGCTGACTAGGAGTTGCGTGAGAGAGATTATCGGGTCATGTGACCGCGGGGGTGACATGTTTACGATTGGTTAGTTCTTTTTGTGTGTGTGTGTTTTATTTGTTTGTAGTGGACCAATCGGGTCCTTGAGAGCTGATGTCACCCTGATGTCAGCCCGGATATCCGCCTGACATCATTTGCACTCTCGCACCAGCAGGGGCGCTGCGCAAATCCTATAAATGCTAGGAACCCCATTACCGGGGGTCGGATTTTACTTCTTGCAGGCGCTTCGCGCCATCGGCTATGCCGAGCGTTCTTCTAAGATCCACAACTTGGGTCCATTGTCGTTTGTAGGTACCCTGTACCTTCGGCTATGCCGAGAGTTGTAACGAGTTACCCCATTTTATGTAAATATTGTAAATTTCTCTTGTAAACAGTACTGCCCATAAACTCCAAGTTATATCGTACCCAAGCCTGCGTCTAATGGCTACCGGAATCCAGCAACCACCGAACCCATCGACTCCTCGACGGCCGCCTCCGGCGGCTTAACAGATCGTCGGCCGCACTGGCGAACATCTCGTCTGGTCCTCATCGGCTGACGGCGGTACCAGCGGAGCCACCTTTGGGGGAGGAGTGAGAAGGAAAACTTTACTGGCGCAGTCGGACAGGCTGGTATCCGGAAGCAACGGTCCGACACCTGCATCGCCTCTGGCGATTCGCCTCGGGCGAAACAACTTGGCAGAACTTCACCGCGGCGAGATCTCGGATCGTCGCCCCTGGCTGCGGAGCAGCCGAACGTCGACAGAGCCACAACCACCCTGGGCGGAGTCACCGATCGACAGCATCACTAGGAAGCCTGGCGGGAACGCCGAACCGCGGAAACCTCGAGCGACCACAGGCCGCTAGCCACACTTGACGCAGCTAAAGTGGGTGAGTCTCCTCATTTCTTTCCCCGCTGCCACTGTTGTGTCAGAGCTGTGTGTGGGCCAGAGATAGCGGGTTAAAGGGCTAACATGTCTGGCGACGAGGATAACGAGAGTGTGAGTGGCGGTAGCGACGTACAAAGTGAGGTGCTCTCAGAGCGCCAGATGGAGTACAACTTGAAAATGGCAAGGGAGCGCCGAAAAACGCTAAAACTGGAACTTGCTCTTGCGAATAGTGCCTCTCGATCGCGTGAGCCCAGCCCAGCTGGCAGTGCGTCTCCGCGCGGTAGGAACAATGGTTTGCGGTACCATGCGAAAATGCTGGCAGGCGCATTTCCAAAATTCCCTACGGACGCGGAAGTACCGATTTGGTTTGAATCGGTTCAAAGCACCCTCTTGGCATACGAAGTCCCTAAGGAGTTCTGGGGGCAGATAGTGTTTCCCATTATCGCCGAGAGGGTCGAGTACCTTTCAACGAGACTAACTCCCGCTCAGCACCGCGACTACGAATCGGTCAAGGAGGTGGTACTTGAGGAGCTGAGGCTTTCGCCCTTAGAGTACCAAAAGCGGTTCCTCGGGGCCCGCAAGCGTAAGTCGGAGACGTGGAAAAGCTTCACCACCCGCCTTCGCAGCTACCTAAATTTCTACGTGGAAGCGAGAGGTGTGTCAACCTTCGAAAAGCTGTTGGACCTGCTCGTGGCCGATCAGCTGAAGACGGGGCTGACCGAGGAGGCTTTGAAATACGTGAGGCTGCGTGAGGGGGCCAGCTGGTTTGACGCATCAGAGTCCGCGAAGCTGCTGCAGACATTTGAGGGTGCCGCAGGAAACAAAGACGCTAGCGCTGAGGCTAACGTGACCAACGGGGAGAAACCGGCGACTAAGCCGAGCGGTGACAACCCGAAGGGGGCACGGAAACTTCCGCAGGGGCCCAAGACAAGGTTTAACCAACAGAGCAAGGGGAAACCTAACGCATGCTTCGAATGCGGCGCGGAGGGTCACCTGCGCCCGAACTGCCCACGTGTCCGGGAGCGACAGACAGCCGCGACAAACGCGCCAGCGCGCACAGAAAGGCTAATCGCGCGGGTCGCCACCGAGGGACCTACAGGTGTGGGGGATCGCTTAACGAGCGTAACCATGCACTGTGGGAACCAAGAGATAAGCGCAATAGTGGATACCGGAGCAGAAATCCCTGTCGTGCGGGAGAGCATCGTGCCCGACGCGCTAACGGAGTCTCACGGCACCGTGAAGCTTGCGTCCGCGTTTGGGGAACAAGTCGAGGCTAAGCTAGTAGTCCTCCCGCTTGCACTAAGGGCGGGCCAGGCGATTTTCTCCAACGTCGGGGAAGGAACTCCAGTGCTTTACGCACTAACCGACAAGCTAACATCGCGTACAGACTGTTTGCTATCCGCGGAGGATTGGGGCGTTCTGCAGGAAAACCGAGATCAGGAGCAGGAGGCAACCGGGATGGTCGCGACACAGACGAAGCGCGACGAGCTGGTAGCCGCGCTTGAGCTGAACGAGGCAGACGCTCCCCAAGAAACCCTGGAACAGGGTGAGGAAAACGCGAACGAAGCGGTAACCGGTGAGGTTGACGGCGACGCGGGTGATAGCATTCACGAACGAGAGCCTGCCGCGAGTGACACCCAAGCGCTTAGAGCAGAGCAAAAGGGCGACGCAACCCTCGAAAAAGCTTGGCGCGATGCAGCCGACGGGAAGGGAGGCATGCTGGTTATCGACGGCTTGCTCTACCACCGAGACAAGGTGCTGGGGGAGCCGATCAAGCAGTTGGTTTTGCCAGTGGCGCGTCGCCGCCAAGTACTCAGACTGGCTCACGAATCGCCCTGGGGTGGTCACCTAGGTTGTCGAAAAACGAGCGCTAGAATAAAGTACAGCTTCTATTGGCCAGGCATGGAGAAGGACATCCAGGAGTGTTGCAACAGCTGTCACGGTTGTCAGGTGAGGTCAGACCGGCGACTAACGGACCGCATGCCGATAGCTCCGCTAAGCCGACCAAAATACCCATTCCAAAAAGTGAACATCGACGTGGTAGGGCCGATAGACCCACCTTCGAGACGCGGATACCGATACGCGTTATGCGTCGTGGACTTGTGTACTCGTTGGCCGGAGGTGGTCTGCCTAAGATCATTGACCGCGAAGGCTACCTGCGACGCGCTGCTGACGGTGTTCGCTAGGACGGGAGTCCCGGAAGTAGTTAGCTCAGACTGCGGGACAAACTTTACCGCGCAGCTCACCACCGAGTTTCTGGCGCGGCTCGGGTGTTCCCCGCGGTTCTCTACACCCGACCACCCCGAGAGCAATGGAGCAGTAGAGCGTTGGAACCGGGTGTTCAAAAATATGCTTTTCCATGTGGTAGGCGAACACGCGGGCGAATGGGATAAGTTCGTCCCATTTTTGCTCTGGGCTTACCGCGAGGTGCCACATGACACAACCGGGGTGTCCCCATTTCGGTTGTTGTATGGTAGGGACCCGGTCGGCCCGCTAGCTATTCTCCAACGCTCGTGGACAGGAGAACAGGAGCTCCCGATCGCCCTAGCTGAGAGTCCCGAGCAATACTTGCTAAAATTGAGGCGAAAACTTCAACAAGCGGCCGAAGCTGCAGAAGGGACAAGCGCTAAGCGCCAGCGCGAATACGCTACCCACTACAACCTACGCACTACCCCGAAGTCCTTCGACCCCGGGGACCAGGTGCTAGTGTTCGATGATAAGCGACCCGGAAAGTTATACCCTAAGTGGTTGGGTCCGTATACAGTCAGGGAGAAATACAGGCAGCATTCCTACTATGTAGAGAAGCCGGAGGGAGCACGCATGCTGGTCCACGGTAACCGACTGCGACCCTACACCTGCCGAGTGCAGAACATTGGCGTCATATTTCATGACGACCAGGACTTCGGAGAAGTCGAATACGTGCGCAGGAAAATCGCTGCGGCTGAGGTTGCCCCAGTGCTCCCTGAGGAGAAAACCTTGCACCTACGCCCGGAGGATAGGGTCAGCATAAGCGAATTGTTTCAGCACTACGCCCCCCTGTTTTCCGGAAACTTAAGAATCGCTAGGGTGGGAGAGCACAGGATTAAACTCATCGAGGGCGCGGAACTGAAGCGGAACCGTCCGTACCGCATGCCGGAGGCATTGAAGGGAGAGGTGACGAAGCAGGTAAACGAACTGCTAGAGCTAGGCCTTATATACAGGTGCGAAAGTCCTTCCGCCCACCAGTTGGTGTGCGTTTCGAAGAAGGATGGCACGATAAGAATGTGCGTCGATTATCGGAACCTAAACGCGATCACCGAGCCCGATGCTTTTCCTATGGGTTGCCCTCAGGAGTTGGTTTTGAAGGTAGGCAAGGCACATTTCATCACCTTGATCGACCTACGACGCGGGTATTGGCAGGTACCACTGGCGGAGAGTTCTCAACTGGCCACCGCGTTCGTGTCGCACATGGGACAGTTCGCGTGGCGGGTGATGCCTTTTGGTCTGCGAAATGCCGCCGCCAGCTTTCAGCGAATCATGAACCAGCTGCTCGCACCTCATGAGGGTTATGCTTGCGCGTACCTCGACGACATTGCCGTTTTTAGCGAGTCACTGCCCGAGCACCTGAGACACTTAGACGCCGTGTTTGCGACGCTCGCCTCGGTGGGCCTCTCGGCGAACTTAGAGAAGTGTCAGATCGCGCAGTCTTCCATCCGCTACCTGGGTCACGTGGTGGGTTCCGGGAAGCATGGCCCCGACCCGGCAAAGCTGGAGGCGATCAAAGGGCTTAAGGTACCCCAGACTAAGAAAGAGCTCAGGAGCGCGCTGGGCCTGTGCAGATATTACAGGGACTATGTACCTAACTTTGCCGCCATCGCGAAGCCTCTGACTCAGTTGACGGCTAAAGGCACTCCCTCTCGCATCCCATGGTCTACTGAAGCCGATCATTCCTTCAAAATGATAAAACGTGCTCTCTGTGATGCCACCTCCTTGACAACACCCGATATCACCAAACCCTTTTGGCTGTTTACCGACGCGTCAGCCATCGCCGCGGGAGCCTGTTTGGCTCAACTGACCGACGCCGGCAAGGAGCTGCCGGTAGCATTTGCCAGCCACCGCTTCACGCCCACGCAATCGAGGTGGTCCACCATTGAACGCGAGGCATTCGCGGAGATTTGGGGTCTGAGGGAGTTCGATACTTGGGTATTTGGCGCCCAAGTCATAGTCGTGTCCGACCACAACCCACTCAGTTACCTCACCCAGACAGTACCGCAAGGGGCAAAGCTCACGCGTTGGGCCTTGGCATTGCAGCGGTATAACATTGTGGTAAGACACCGGAAAGGCGAGGCACACGCCAACGCGGATACCCTGTCCCGCCTTCCGAACGAGTGCTGGAATGAGGCGCAGTAACGGCTCTGACATACGCATTGGCCGGGGAACAGCGTGGGGAGGCCACCGGTGCCGGTGTGTGTGCGAGTGTGTGCGCGTAGACGAAAACGGAACACTGAAGAAGTGGCCGTATGAACAATCGTCTAGCCAGTGGCAATCAGTGTACCTGTGGTGTTTCTATGTGTTTTTTTTTCTGTTCCTTTTGTCTAGCATTGCGGTATTGTTGTGTCAGGGTGTAGCGTGTCTCACGTTATATTGTGTCATTTTTAGTTTCAGTTCTAAGCCCTGAACTGCGTGAAAAACAATAGCTACATGCAGCTGACTTTTATTATTTTTTTTTTTGTTCTGCTAATACTGAGTTCAAGTTATTGCAGAATCTTGGCATGGGGATGTAAGCCCGCTGCGTAATTCTCGTTTTGTTTACCGGCGAGACGCGAAGTTGGAAGCCGCGAGCGCATGCCTCGCGTTCCTTCCTTTTGTGCGGCGAGAGGAGGGGGTGCTTTTCCCGAGAACCTTCGTTGCGCTGGTACGCGGTCAGCTCTTCCCGCGGGTCGGGCGGCGGCCGTCCTTGGCCTCGGGAGGGGATTAGCCCCGACTTCCTCATTGTGCCGGCGAGCGCCCGTGGACAAAGGCGAAGCGGCGAGACGTTAAGACGTTGCTGTAAGGCGTTAGTCTAGACCGTTCTAAGCCGTCCGGCTTTCGCTTTGGAGCAGTTACCGCCCGTTCAACCTAGTGGGGTGGCCGCTCCTCACGGTATGCGACTTTAGGTAGCCGAGGCCTTGCCTTGGCTTAGCGGTGGCAATAGCGTTCGCGGAAAGCTGACTAGGAGTTGCGTGAGAGAGATTATCGGGTCATGTGACCGCGGGGGTGACCTGTTTACGATTTGTTAGTTCTTTTTGTGTGTGTGTGTTTTATTTGTTTGTAGTGGACCAATCGGGTCCTTGAGAGCTGATGTCACCCTGATGTCAGCCCGGATATCCGCCTGACATCATTTGCACTCTCGCACCAGCAGGGGCGCTGCGCAAATCCTATAAATGCTAGGAACCCCATTACCGGGGGTCGGATTTTACTTCTTGCAGGCGCTTCGCGCCATCGGCTATGCCGAGCGTTCTTCTAAGATCCACAACTTGGGTCCATTGTCGTTTGTAGGTACCCTGTACCTTCGGCTATGCCGAGAGTTGTAACGAGTTACCCCATTTTATGTAAATATTGTAAATTTCTCTTGTAAACAGTACTGCCCATAAACTCCAAGTTATATCGTACCCAAGCCTGCGTCTAATGGCTACCGGAATCCAGCAACCACCGAACCCATCGACTCCTCGACGGCCGCCTCCGGCGGCTTAACAGATCGTCGGCCGCACTGGCGAACATCTCGTCTGGTCCTCATCGGCTGACGGCGGTACCAGCGGAGCCACCTTTGGGGGAGGAGTGAGAAGGAAAACTTTACTATCTCACATGCCTGCGTATCTATGATGTTTTGAGGCTGCCAGATGTTGTATTAACTGGGGACCCAGGAGCTTGGTTTTCTCAGAAAAACGCACAACATAAAAATTTCTACACAAAAAAAGATTCAAGCTAGCTTGCACACACACGCAAGACTTGAATGGAGAAGGTGTTCTCACTGATCACTCACGGACACAAAGTTGAGTTTTAGTATCGTTGAGGTGTCGTGGTGGACGCTGGTGGCACAGCATTTCGATGACGTCATGTTGAGCAAGGCCAGAGTGAGCTTGTCGTTTTGGTCGACGTTTTCCTATGGCACTCTGCAAGCGCGACTTATCATCTCAAGCGGATGCTTTGCACGCCAAGCCTCTCGAAGCGTGGCCTCTTCCTCGGCTGTGCAACCTATCCTCGACCGGGCCATGTGGAATCAGTCATCGCCTACAGAAGCTTCGACATTCAAGTCGAGGCTTTTCTACGCTACAGAGCGCGTGCGCACGACGACACGAGGACAAACGAACGAGGGGCGTACGCTGTCATTCTCATTCCGAGCAAGTGCTGCCGCGATACGGCGAACGCTGGGGGTTCTTTTGCGGCCAATGTTGGCAACTATCACTAGGTGGGTATGCCAGGATTGACGATCGTGCGCGCGCGGCACGCGGCGAATGCTGTAGTTTCTCTTTTGCCAAAGTTACCCAATCTTCCTAAATGGGCATTCTTGGCTTGACGAACACGCACTACAGGCAGGCATGCACGAGCGCTTGGCGTTTTCTTGGTTTTCTTTAAAGCTGCAGACATTACACACAAACGATTTGCTCAACAGCTTCGCCGTTAAAATGCGACGCTTCGAAATGATCAACGAGCATGCAACGTATTCAGTTGGTGTGGCATTGTTAGAATACAATACCAGTGCTGTTGGTACCCTTGCTGCACTCGCACAATACCGACTGCTACGGGTTCATGTGCGCAAATTAATCTCGACACGCTCATAGCTGTGTTTTGTTTTTCAACACGCATATCCGCTCAAAGTTCTCCGTTTTTACGCCCATACCTTATGGCATCGTCGTCGCTATCGGCTTGCCTCATTATCACCAACCAATGGCTAACTCTCATCGCTCATGACGTTCCGCCACTGATCACTGCGCTCCCCTGAAAGGTCCCAGCAACAAGCAGTTTGGAATAAAGCAGCTAGATATCGGAATCGTTGCCGCATAGTTGCGTTAGCTGGGCTTGGCCCAAGGAGCACCTTGAGCAGTCTACCAGCTCCAATAAAACTAACATCAACAACTGCACGCATTTCATTATCAGAGGTTAGCCTACATACGGTCTGCCCATCGATTCCAAATTGTCGTTTGTTTATGGCGTCTCATTGGAATTGTTGTTACCTGGGTAGTATATCTGACCGTTGACATTAATTTCTTCGCCTTAACCAACGCCAGAGCTAAGGTAATACCGAGCTATGTGGTGTGGCTTCCTTCATATACCACGCGCTGCTCTCTAGTTTGTTCCTGTGGTTGGCAATAGCAGAGGAATTAACACCAGTTAGAAAACAAATGGAACGCGAGCAAAATTCTCAGCACAGGGTGCAAAAACGAGGGCATTTCTTTGAATAAATGACATTTTAATTACATTTCACTTAACCGCTTGCTATCTGAATGAAGCACCGTTCCGCTTAATGTACAACAATGCCATATATAGCTTGCTACCGCTGTCAATGTGTGTCCTCACAGCCTTGCAGCCGGAATAGGTGAAAGAAAACAGTAAGAGAAAAATGATTCTGTAGGTTTGTACAAGACGTAGCGGTGCGGTAAAAAGAAAGAAAGAAATACTGCGGCCCTGCACAGAAATCACGCACAGTAATGCCACTCGATGAGACCAGAGAAAACCACCCCAGTGGCTGCTGTTCCATGGGCTCTCCTGTTGGCTCAGCCCTGTTGCCAGCGGGTGCCCTGTCCTGTACTGCGAGTCCTAGCATGTTGTTTTTATGCTTTTCCCCCCATTTGTCGTTGCCGCTTTCAGAAAAAAACCTAGAGCCCCATCGAGTGAAACGCACGGTCAATCAACGCTTCGTTCGAAACTGTTTTGGGAGCAGACGATAACTGAACCGCACCTTCCCGCTGCAGGCAGATAGACGCACCGTAGAACCTGCGGAAGCCACGTCCGTCGAGCCATGTACTAAAAGGGCGAGGTAAGGGAAACACTTCTCCAGTGAACATATTGCGCACACACCAGCTGATTGTGGAATGGTGGCGGTAGATGGTGCGGTCGCTACCAATGCTCCCCTGTAAGCTTCCCCTTGAAATAAAACCGCAGCGCTCACAACACCTGCTCCTCGATAGTCATGGAGCGAAAGCAGCCTCGAAGTTGTTGGAAATGCGGGTCTGTATTAAGATGACGGCGCGGCCAATGCACACTACGTTTCGAGAGACGAGAAAGAGCTCGAAATGCCTCTTCTGTTAACGAAAAAAAGTATATAAACAGTGAAAGAACGGCAAACAAGGTGGAAAGCAGCCTTGATGAACATAAAGTGACCCTTCTATTGCCTAGTCAACAGAATGGCATCCAGGTCCGCCTTCCTATATCGACGATGTTTCTTTTATATTGAAGCGCCGCAGAAAACAATGCCACTGAATCAAGATAATCAAACACTCTGTGCCATAACGCTAGCTACACAGCGAAACTTTTCTCGCAGTAATACGAACTGCGGGATGCTCATTTTTTTGTGCCACTCGCACCGTCAGCGGAGAAAATCCTTAAAAACCTTCCTCCAACAGAAGAGCCCACGGAACAGCAGCCACTGTGGTGGTTTTCTCTGGCCTCATCGAGTGGCATTGCTGCACGGGATTTGTGTGTAGGGCCGCGGCTATTTCTCTCTTTTTCTGCATCGCACTACTACGTCTTCTACAAAGCTACGGAATTCCCTTTCTCTTACCGTTTTATTTCGTCTTTTCCGGTTACTTCGCTGCGATGATAATGTTCACAGCGCTAGAAAGCTATACTTAACATTGTTGTACGTTAAGCGGCATGCTGGTTTATTGAGATACCTAGGGGTTAAGTGAAATGTAATAAAAATGTCATTCATCCGAAGAAATGCCGTCGTTTTTGCACCAGGTGGTGAGAAAACCGTTCGCGTCCCATTTGGTTTCCAACTGGTGTTAATTCCTCTGCTATTGCCAACCACAGCAAGAAACTAGAAAGCCACAGCGCATGGCTCTGTATTAGCTTATCCCTGGCGTAGCTTAAGGCGAACAAATTTATGTCAACGGCCAGATATATTACCCAGGTAACAACAATTCCAATGAGACGCAATAAACCAACGACAATTTAGAATCGATGGGCAGACCGTATGTAGGCTAACCTCTGATAATGAAATGCGTGAAATTGATGACGTTAGTTTAATTGAAGCCGGTAGATTGCTCAAGGCGCTCATTGGGCAAAGCACAGGTATCGCAACTATGCTGGAACGATTCCGATATCTAGCTGCTTTATTTCAAACTGCTTGTTGCTGGGACCTTTCAAGGGAGCGCAGTGATCAGTGGCGAAATATCATCAATGATGAGAGTTAGCCATTGGCTGGTGATAATAAGGCAAGCCGATGGCGATGAGGATGGCATAAAGTATGGGCGTAAAAAGGACACATTTTGCACGGATGTCCGTATTGAAAAAAAAAAAAAAAAAAACCCCGCACCTCCCCGAGGGGGATTGTGAGGATGCAGAAATGCGAACGTCGAACGCAACGTCCTCGGGTACCATGCGAGGAAGGCACCGCGCAACCTTCGATACGTCGATGGGCACGTTCACCGCCTGTCCCTTGATTCCAAACTTCCCGTTGCCTCGAGTCAGCCGCCTGATGCTCATGAAGGGGAGTCGAGGCGCGATGAGCTGCTCTTCGACCGGGTTCAGATCGGGAAGATGCGCCGGCCGAGGAGGATAACGGTAGCCGAAACTCACGCAGCCCTCCTCTTCGCAGCTTTGTCTTCTTCTCCTTCTTCTTCATCAGCGGTTCCCCTACGGGAAGATGACGATGGTGGTTGAACGCGAAGCTATCTCGTGATGAATTGTTTGGTTGCCCAATCCCTAGGGGCATCATGCCACAATCATCATCAGACGCGCTGCGCACGCCGGCCAAGGGACGCACGACAACCCCCGACTATAATGCATTTCTGCATAAAAACATCGTTTCTATGAGGGTGTCGAGATTAATTGGCGCGCACGTTAACCCGTAGTGGGCAATCTCATTGCAATCGGTACAGTGCGAGTGTGGTAAACGGTGACAATAGCACTGGTATTCTATTCTAATAATGATGCACCAACTGAATACGTTGCACACTCGTTGATCATTTCGAAGCGTCGCATTTTAACGGCGAAGCTGGTCAGCAATTCATTCGTGTATAATGCCTGCAGCGTTAAAGAATACCAAGAAAATGGCAAGCGCTACGTGCACCCTGCCTCTGGTGCGCTTTCGTCCAGTTAAGCATGCCCATTTGGGGAGACTGGCCATCATTGGCAAAAAAAGAAACTACAGCGTTCGCTGCATCGCGCAACCGTCGAACCTGGCATACCCCCTATGGGAGAGTGGACAACATCTGGATTCAAAGAATGCACTGAAATTGATACACCTAACTTACCTTGCCGTGACCTTATGTAGCTGTCTGTCTGTCCGATAACTCTCATTACTCACTACTTATACACTCTGTAAGTGACGCGGAGCATTATGTTCTACCCAGGCACGTATTTCTCTGGCATGGCGCACCACAGCTGGAGGCAAGGAAGAGTGATGTTTGGATTCATGGGAGCAAGTCATTCTTGCAATGCCTGCCAGATAGTTACCATAACTGCTCACGAAAAAAGAGCCTGTTTAAGGTTACTTATTTTTCCTCGCAAGAGCTGCCTCCTGTAGTCGTTACTGCTTTAACGTGTATAGATAATTTTGTACTGCTAATAAAGCTTGTTTCTCAAAATATCAGAGGTTGATTTTACTTGTTGAAAGAGCAATCATTTTGCTTTACAAAAGACACAAAACAGGGTTTACTTAGGTAAAAAGAAAGGTAGTATCAAACAACTCAATTCTTGTGATTTGATGCGAATACCTGCTATCTGTGTTGTGCTAACATCGTCTCCTGTTGTTTTTTCCGCTTGAAGCTTCCTTTGTTCACACATGCCGGCCCCGTAATGCTGTCAGCTGTCAACAACTGACACGCCAAGCGGTTTTTCAAGAAGACTCGAAAACGACCAGCCTCCCTTCTCTGATTAGTCTTTTTTTAGTATGGCACTTTGCGCATATATATCTATTCAGAGAAGAGTAGGGAGTACAATGGCTCTCCGGAGTGCAGTGTGCGGTGGCGTTACGTAATGCAGTCGTGTAGTCGGTCTAGTTGGAAACAACAGCTATGAACAGGGGCCATTCATGCCGATTGTCCCCCTTCGTGATGCAGTATGTATGCAGTATTAGCCTCGCTAATCCAAATACATATACGCAGCGATGCAACCTGAGGGACTAGATGGTCGTTTGACATGGTAGGATGAAATGCGCAAAAAGGACGGTGTCTTGTTTCTTTCGTCCGATCATTTTTTGTGCCTTTTATAGCAGGTAGGAGGGGATGTCGTCCTGAATGACGATTTGGGTATTTCCCATTCCTTTCGAATAAGTCTATGGTATTGCAATTATACTAACTCAGCTTGCCCTCTCACAAGAAGCTTCGATTTAAACGCGTATGGTTTAGTTTCTTGCAATGTTTTCGGGCTATAATTCTAACCTCTTCAACGTGCTTACATGTTCAGTCCAATATGGCCTGCTCTAGCACATGTCATACTTTTAACAATTGTGTTAACAATCTAGAGTTTCAAAAACTTCGTAATGTGTCCTGTGGCCTAGTTTCTTGGAAGCAAAGAAATTCTTAGACGTTGTCTCTGCGCACAAACTATTGCAGCGGCTTGTAAAAAACGAATACGATGATCACACAGCGTAGTATCTAATCTTTACAATCCCCCGCGCGCACATGAAAGAAGAGCGCTGAGAGGAGGTCCTCTGATTACTTGTGAGGAGATAGCCAGAACACCTTCGAGTTCGCCGACTGTGGACTGACATGAGTGAGGTCCTCGCCGCGGTCTTTCCTTGCAGTCAGTTCCGCGACGCTGAGAATGGGAACGTCGGGCAGAACGAAGTCCGATGTACCGAAGAGAACCGACCGCGACATCTCTCCAAACGCATTGTTGAGGTTGCGAATATTTGTTTCGCTGAACTCGACGGAGGGAGGCAGGGGATCGTAGAGTACATCAGATCTCCACCTCTCCACCGTGTGTATGGCGTACGCGTTGCGCCAGTCCGCGTAGGCGTGTGGGGCGTACAGAACAGAGTACATGTCGCCGCCACCTTCAAGGCCGTAGGGCAGGCAGTGTAGCAGGTGTGAGTGATTCTTTCGCACCATGTAGTCGGGCAGATAAGCGGCGTTGTAGTTCCAGGAGGATCCGTCGTAGCTGCACAGTGTTCAAACACTCAGAATAAATTTCAACATTGTTGCCCCAAATGCTACATTTTACGACGAACCCTTAGGTTGTTTTCACCAAAGTGCAAAAGTATGCCCAATTGAATTCGCGAAGTGTGCAAATTCGACGACTAACAAAGCCTACAATTTGTTTGACCGAATTCTTACATTTGCGCAGGCCAACACCAAGGCGTTAACGCCGTTTCGCATTGCAAAATGTCACAGCGGACATGTCTTTTTCATTCAACTTGACTGCTCGTCCACTTCATTCGTCGAACTTGCAAGTTAGCCCACGTCAATTGGCCATTCAGGAGCAGTGTGTTGGAGACAGCCCCACGTATAATTACAACATCCGCACAAAAAGATAATTGTTCACTAAACACACAGCAACGAATTTATCTTGACAAAACGTCGTTCGAGACATTTTTGCTGTACCAATAACATTTAATCAGGTTACTCAGGGGCATCTTTAAAGTTGTAGCATTGTGAGGGAATTACATACGAAAAGGTTCCACGACGTATGTTATGCCTGCTAACTTTCTCCTCTATAACGCGTGATTCACTAGACGCACTTCAAACGCGAAAGAAGTAAAAAAAGGCCACAAAAGCAAGTACAGTTTACACACGGGCACAGTGCGTGCAAATGATAAAGAACACACTTCCCTACAGCTGGAACAGTATTCCTCCATACACTCCTCCATTTCACTAAGCTGGAGGTGCTTCACCTGAGCTACTAAGAAACCAGCGAACACGAGGAGTTGCATTGTAAACACCAAGGTATTCACTACAAGCAGCGCAAATGTTTGAGAAGAAATCACAAGGCCCAAAAAGCAAGCAAACTGCATTCACGGAAGCACAGCGCACAAATGAGCAAGCAGCGCAGCCTCCCTGCTTACATGCAATCCTTCACGATACTGCACCACTACCCGCCACGGAGTCTCAGTGGCTAAGGCGTTGCGCTGCTGGCGCGAGGTCACTAGTTTGATTCCCGTCCACGGTGGCCGCTTTCCTTATGGAGGCAAAAAGCAAAAACGCCCGGTTGTACAAGATTTCGGGGCACATTAAAGGTCCCCAGGCGGTCAAAATTAATCCGGAACCCTCCACTACGGTGCGACTCATCGCCTGCGTTGTGTCGGCGCGTTAAACCCTACAATCAATCAATCAATCAATCAATCAATCAATCAATCAATCAATCAATCAATCAATCAATCAATCAATCAATCAATCAATCAATCAATCAATCAATCAATCAATCAATCAATCAATCAATCAATCAATCAATCAATCAATCAATCAATCAATCAATCAATCAATGAATCAATCAATCAATCAATCAATCAATCAATCAATTAATCAATACTCCACCAGTTTACTAAGCTAGAGGTGCTTGAACATAGGCACTAAGAAACCAGCGAACGCAACGATAGTACTGTAAGCGTGTCAAAACTAACTGGAAGCAGCACAACCAGAATTGAAGAGAAAAAATGCCCCAAAACCAAGCATATTGTACACGCCCGCAAACAGCGCGCGAATGAGCAAGGAACGCACCCCTCCTGCATAAATATTACCCCTCACAAAACTACGCCAATTTACTGTGTTGGAGGCGCCTGAATGGAGATAGTAAGAAACAACCGAATGGAAGCATTGAACTCTCGATGCATAGAAATTCACTTGAAGAAGCGCAAACACGACAGAAGGAAAAAAAAAATCCCAAAATCAAGCACATTTTGCTCAGGGTCATATTGCGCTAGAATGAACAAGCAGCGCACCCTTTACTCGTAAAATATTTGCTCTCACTTACCAATTTGTCGTCCCTCACTCCCTTATTTGCCCTCACACAGTTCAATATCTGGCCTCACTTGGCGACACATTACTAAGCTGGAGGGAATTGAACGTAGCTACTAAGAAACAAGCGAATGCTAGAGTTGCAATGTCAACGCGAGAGTATTCGCTGGAAGCAGCGCAAAACTCGAGATACGAAGGAGCAAGGGCCCAGAAGCAAGCATAGGTTTCTCGCCGGCACACTGGGCGCGGATGAGCAAGGAACACACACTTCCTTCCTAATATTATCCCTCAAAATACTCCGGCCCCATACTAAACTGTACGTGCTGGAACTTAGGTAATAAGAAACCAGTGTTCCGTCCGTTTTACTGTCAGCAAAAGAATGGCAATATCTATCCGCTCGCGGAAGCTGGCGTAAAATGGCTTTGTATTTCTAGTGACAACGTATAGTTTACGGTAATCCTTTATGCTCCGTGATATGCCCCTTGTGTCTCAGTACCACCATGTTATTGCATATGAGTGGTGTCGCTCAAAATAAAATTTCAGTTGATAGTAGCGCTTCGTCTCGTCTATGTTGTTGTTCTCTTCTCTGTCCTCGTGTTAATTCGCGCTTCCCGCCAATCTAATGTATTACCAACTCGTCCAAAGCTTCCGCACTTGCAGGAATTTCGGCCGGGATCAATCCCACGCACTTAATCTCGGCAGCACAGCGCCTTAGCCTCTGAGTCACCGCGAAGTTTGCGACGTAGTTTTCTCGCGCATGTGTATCAGGGTGCTAAGGAAGGGTTATCTCTCTACCAAATACCGCTTTCGCCTAGACATACAAAGCTTCGCTGTAATAGTGTAGTTTAGCTTTAACAATGGTATTAGTAAAGAAAAATTACATTTCATTATTTCACAAAACACGAACATAACAATAACTTCGCAGAGCTTGTACCCCGATTTTTGGCCAGCGTCGCTGCAAACTCACGGCGTGGAACTATAAGCAATAGCTGTCAATAGGCTTTAGTGGCGCTAGTACTCGTAGCGAATGCACTTACTAGCGGTACGCATAAGCTATAGCTGTCAATAGGCTTTAGTGACGCTTGTACTCGTAGCGAATGCACTTACTAGCGGTACGTATAAGCTGTAGCTGTCAATAGGATTTAGTGGCGCTTGTACTCGTAGCGAATCACTTACTAGCGGTACGTATAAGCTATAGCTGTCAATAGGCTTTAGTGGCGCTTGTACTCGTAGCGAATGCACTTACTAGCGGTACGCATAAGCTATAGCTGTCAATAGGCTTGTGGCGCTTGTACTCGTAGCGAATGCACTTACTAGCGGTACGTATAAGCTGTAGCTGTCAATAGGATTTAGTGGCGCTTGTACTCGTAGCGAATCACTTACTAGCGGTACGTATAAGCTATAGCTGTCAATAGGCTTTAGTGGCGCTTGTACTCGTAGCGAATGCACTTACTAGCGGTACGTATAAGCTATAGCTGTCAATAGGCTTTAGTGGCGCTTGTACTCGTAGCGATGCACTTACTAGCGGTACGTCTGGAGATGCAGCCTCAGGAAGCGTGAGTTCTTGTGGGAGAAGTGCATCATGTTGCCAACCAGTTCATCTCTGCACAACATGACAGACTCGTAACGCAGTAGTGGCCGGAGGGACCGCACCACGAATACATCACGGTCCAGGTACACTCCACCATATTTCATCAGGGCAAGTAAGCGGACGACGTCTGTAGTGTGGTGAGGGTTCTGCAAATGCCATATTTCATTTCATTTCCTTTATTCAAACATAAGGGCCCGAAAGCATTGCACGAAGGCGAGGGGTTACGGCAACGTTGCAAAAGTTTCATTAGAAAGTAGCATGGGTCACTTGTTCAAAACAAGTAAAAATGAAATTGAAAGGAAGTAAACACAAAATACCGCCCACCAAGGCGATGAATAGATTTATCAGTTGAGAAATGAGCAAACGAAAAAAATCACTGCCCCTTTTTTAAAAAAGGGGCAGCCTGAAACTCAAAGGTTTCTCTCATTCAGGGTGAGTCACAGTCAAAGTCCAAAATCCAAACTGCTTCGACCGTGTCAGAATGGCGCAGTTGAATAGACGTCGGCTTCAGAACTCGAGTGACCCAGGTTCGATTCTGACCATAAGGAGTATTTTTAAAGACGATAGTCTTTCTTGGGCTACTTAAAGGGCCCCTGAGATGGGGGTTTTTGGGGGGTCGATGGTATCGGAGCGCAACGGCTATTTCTAGAACTAATCGTGACGTGTTTGTGCGCTCTTGATTTAATCAATTTTTTACGAGCGTAAAAACATCAGAAAGCTACAAAAAACATCTTTTGTGTGTGGGTGCTTTTACACAGTCACACATATTTGTTTTATACCGGAGTGTAAAGCACTTACACACCGGGACAAACCGGGCTTGACGCTCCTCCATTCTCGGCGGAAGGATACAGTGAGCGCAGGAGCAACGACGCTTGCAGCCACTGGCGCGTGATCGCTCAGCGCTCCGTGTCTCAGTTTTCTTTGCATTTGCTTTCTTGGACGCTGTACCCGAAAGGATTCTTTGCACCATCTGTGTTTCGAGCGTAGCCTCGACGTTGTTTCAGAGGTGGTAACGAACGGCGCGCCAAGGGAGCGCCGCGCCGACGACGAAGGAGGAGCTCCGCACGCAGCGCTTGGACGACGCCGGGCACTGCTCGTGATTACGAGGCGCACGCTGAAGTGCGCTCACGCGGGCTGAATAAATCAGTTCAAGCCCAAACGCTGTCGCAGCTGATTCTCTGCGGCGGTCGCGACAAGGGCAAGAGCATGCTCATCCCGTAACGACAACTGCCAAAGAGTTTCATTTCATTGCTTCCCATCAAGTCATGATCGCAAGAAAGTGTGGTTTGCTGCACCGGCATTCTGAATGAACCTGTTGCCTAGTGTCCTTAGCGCGCTTTACCGTTTACCGTGTTAAATGAAGCAAGAGTAGCCGTTTGCCGCTGAAAACGAAAGGATTGCACTCTGCGGTTTCTGCATTCCGGCTTACCGGCTCTGCCGAGTAGCGACATCTGGCGAATTTGTCGCAAAGCAAATGACACAAACGTTTGTTGCCCAGAACTGTTCGCTTACGCTTGAAATGGCTTGAATCTTAGACGTCTTAGATTGAACTCTCACAATACAATATTTTTTTTAAAGAGCCGTATACTTCTACTGTAGAGCTTAAAAAATCTAAAACATGACGTTGACGCCGCCATCTAGTGGGAAGAATTAGGACCAAGTATTGCATTAACCAGAATTCACGCCACCGCTAAATATTTCGATATAAAATGAGTAAGGTATATTGTAATGATTCCGCAGTTACCTATATTATCTTGCCCAAGACGATTTTGAAAGCATAAAAGAGCTATGCTAGTTCATAAAGACATCTGAACCATTGGAAGCGTGGGAAGCTGGAGTAGGGGCGGAAATTTTGCTCGCACATTCTAAAAAAAATTGTCATTTATCGTGCTCCTGATCATCATTTAGCAAGAATGTAGTAAACAACATCAACTAAAATTGCTTGCATGAAGCGCAGAGCACAGCGCATTTGCTGTGCCGTAAAGTTCCGGAAGAACGCCCACCCTAATTTAAGTACAGTGATATCAAGTGAAAAATACGATATGGGCGAAATTTCGGGTCAAGCGCGGAAAGGACGAATAAGGGACCGCATCTACACATAAAGAGATGATTCGGGTTTGTTTTGTTCACTCATCGGCGCTAAAGCCATGGATTTTACGGGGTGGGCGCGCGTCTTTCAGTAAATTGAATATTTCACCCGTAAAAGGGGGTGGGCGATGTTTCGGGGGAGGGCGTTCACTCGGAACTTTCCGGTAATCTAATCAAAACGCGAGCGTACATTTCGCCGGCGCAGGGGGCTCGCTACTACAGTCGGTAGAAATTCTAGCCTCTGTATCAGTGTTTCGGAGTTACCAGTCCGGAATCGGAATGAATCCGGAATCATTCCACATTTTCGCGACCCCGGAATGGAATGGGAATGGAATGGCGGCAATACTTGAAGGAATGGAATGGGAATGGAATTAAGCGCCTTTTGCCCGGAATGGAATGGGAATGGAATTACATGTATTTTCCCAAAATAAAGCGCCCTTTTCCTTCTACGCGCTGTTTTTTGTCAAAATATGCAAAAATCAGGGTGTCGAACCGAAAAAAATACCGGTTCGGTTACGGTTCGGGTTCGGGTGAAATAATTTCGTTCCGGTTCAGTTCCGGTTCGACAAAATCACGTGCCGAACCGGTTCGCGAACCGGTTCGGGAGCTTGAACGGGTTCGCGAACCGGTTCGATGATTTGAATTGTCACTGAAATTAGAAAAAAAAACATTTAGTAGTTTAAAGCGACAGTAAAGTCAAAACACAAACAAAAATTCAAAATGCTGCTGTTCCCCAAGGGCAGTGGCGCAATTGCAAAGCAAACTTTAAAAAATGACGAGATATTAGAAAAACAGATGGAGTGGTGACGATTTACTACCTACTTTCTCGTCCAGACTTTATGTTGTCCTAGCGACTATTCATAAAGCCACCGCCAAGGGATATGACGGTGGGATATATATTCTGCCCTTTCATTTTTTGGTGAAATCGCAATCGTCGCTATGGAATCGCCTATCACGCTTACCTTGAAGCCTTAAATTTAGGTCTGCGCACTGGCGTGTTGAAATATCAGCGCTTAATACCAATGGTGCACATTTTTTTTATATTTGTAACAAAACAGAAAAACCCTACTACAGGCACATAAATACTACCAATGAATTAGATCATTTGGTCACCCTGAATAATTTCTTAGCTGTCACCCTATCGAATGTGTTAGCCACACTTTTGTTAAAAGTAAGCTTTAGTTAACGCTCAGTCACTGCATTATTGCTCTGACCACTGCAATTCCTTTTGCGAAAGCTATACTGCATGTGTGCATTACAATCAGTATGTCATCGTACCGCCTGACCCCCGGCCATCATTCCGTGTGCTACATTGCGTAATCTTATAACAGATTATGCTGTTACAAAATGAAAGGGAAATTTTACGCGCGGAGCATGAGAAGAACTTTTTTGGGTAGGCGCTCTTTAATTCGTCCACAGCAGTACTCCCCTCTGACCTGCCTCGGTGGCTCAGTGGCTAAGGCACTGCTGAGCGCGAGGTCGCGGGTTCGATTCCCGGCCGAAGCGGCCGCTTTTCTGATGGAGGCGAAAAGCAAAAACGCCCGTGTGTACAAAATTTCGGCGCATGTTAAAGATCCCCAGGTGGTCAAAATTAATTCGAAGCCCTCCACTACGGCGCGCCTCATCGCCTGTGCTGGGTCGGCGCGTTAAACCCCACAATCAAATCAAATCAGTACTCCCCTCCGGATCGAGTAGCAGTAGAAGTAATGTAGCGAGTTGGGCAGTCAGTACAAGCGCACCTTCGAAAAAAAAACCAGATCTGAAAGAGAAAAAACTGCAGAACAAGCAGAAAAGATGATCGCTCGGCGAATGGGACAGTGTGAGGTACCGGCCGTCCTTTCTGCACGTGTCATCTGCTTTATTACTGTTGCTGCTTCCAAGACAAGGTCGAGGACTGAAGTTTCTTGCCAAGAGATTAAGTGCGCACCTTAACAGTTTTCCCTGACATATCTGTTGTTATTAGTACTTGTAAAAAACGGAGCTTGTCCACGGTACTGTCCTCAAAAATGGTCGTGGGTAAGGGACATCGAAGCCACTTTTGGTCAGCATCAAGCGGTTTAGCCACTGAGCAGCTCCTGCGGTCAAATTTGTCAAATATTACAATTTGCAGGTGTCGGACCTTTTAAAGAAATTATGAAATGGAAAAGGTTTGCACACATCGGGCTTTCGCTGCTGCACACTGGAGCACTCCTGCAGCCTGATTTCTCCACTAAAGTTGCAGCTAGGGAAGGGCAAAATCGTTTTATATCCCCTGCAAGCTGCGGAGAATGACATTTCCTTTGGTCAGCTTCCACTACGCTCGCGCTTCCAGCAGCAACAGACCATTGCTACATTGGTGCTCATTCATTTCCCTTGTTGTTACATAGAGCGTGATAGTGTTCAATTGTCTGGAGGGGGAAGTGAGCGAGCAGGTACGAAGTTGATGGTACGTGAAAGAAAAAAAAGCCTGAATTGCATTGACTGTGCAATGTCAACAACAGAGGGTCGAACCGTTTACCGTTCGACCGGTAACCGTTATTTCTTTTTTCGGTTCAGTTCCGGTTCGGGTTCAGCGTGCTCAAAAAATAACGGTTCGGGTTCGGGTTCAGTTCCGGCAAAAATACCGGTTCAGTTCCGGTTTTCGGTTCGGTTCGGTTCCGGTTCGACACCCTGGCAAAAATACGCAAAAGATCCCACCGATTCTACTACAATTAAATACAGCGCTGCTACGAAGTTCATCGCGATTCTCCGCCTAATAAACGCGGCTCTAAGCCGTTGGTATCCGTTGCGGGGAACTACCGCAATGGCATCCCCCCCTATCTCTCCCACCAACTTCGCCTTGAAGCGACCCCAAACCATCCACCGCCGGCGGCGGCGGCGGCGGCGTCGGCGGCGTCCGCAGTGCTCCTCTATATTTAAAAAAGAAACAGCATCCGACGCCAGGTTTCGATCCGAGGACTTTGCGGCCGCAGCGCGACGCTCTACCGACCAAGCCACGCACGCGACGCTGATATGAGTGTTAGTGACGCGCCTTATATCTTTAACGCATTCAAACTACGTCGTCAGCGGCGTGCGTTGGCGACTCAGCGGCGTTATAGCGGCTTGATAACTGCGTGGTGTACACGTGATACTACAAACCCGATGGAAGAGATGGAAGAGAAGGCGGCGAGGCGGTGGGCTGCGGGGGCCGAGCGCAAGCGCCGCAAGCGGGCCGACAACCGTGCATTCGCACTTTCACATTCTCCCCCTCGGGGAAATGCGGGGGAATTTTTTTTACCTTGGCGGCGCCTTCGCCCTGGCTGCGAGCTTCTCCCCACGCTTAACTTTTGTTTTTTGCGTCCGGAACCGTCGCTGATCGCATCCCACGTCGCCGTCATCGGGACGCTGGCGCGGTGCTTGTGTTCACTGCGAAATTTCGCATATCAGCTTACGCCCCATCTCCCTTCGCGCTCCCCCCTCCTCCCCCAGGACGTTTTGCAATACTGGTCCTCCTGTTTAGCCACTCGGACGCCTTTGCCCGAAGCAGCGTCTACGAAGGCCTAAAATATTGGTTCGAGAATCCACCCGAAACAGGAGAGCCCATGTGACAGGAACTGCGGTCACGCCTGCGCCTGCAAGCTGCACGCTGCAAGCTTTGTTCCTAAACTGTTCCGACCTAACGGAAAGTGAACGCTAGCCACTTTCACTTGCTTTCCAGACTCGCAAGGGCAGTTTCCATTGTAAATGTGACGTCAGCTGACGTGGAACGCGTGTTTTCAACGGCATCTCTTGATTGATTGATTGTAAGGTTTAACGCGCCGACGCAACGCAGGCGATGAGGCGCGCTGTAGTGGATGGCTCCGGATTAATTTTGACCACCTGGGGATCTTTAACGTGCGCCGAAATCTCGTACACACGGGCATTTTTGTTTTTCGCCTCCATCAGAAAAGCGACCGCCGCGGCCGAGAATCGAACCCGCGACCTCGTGCCCAGCAGCGCAACGCTTTAGCCACTGAGCCACAGCGGCGGGTCCACGGCATCTCTTTTAGTGACAGACAGCGAAGCGAAACCGGCTCTCAAACACCTCTTTTAAGCAGCTCGTTTGTCAAGCGCAACACACAGGCAGGAGGCAACTGTATTAGTTTACTTTTTTTTTGGTTTTTAGAACTGATCGTTGAAGCAGCCGCCATTTACACTTCGTGTACTGAACGGCGAAGCGCCCATTTGGCTCACACCATATGCATTTTGTTACGTAATTTCGATGAATGAAACCAAAATAAACTTTTTTCGACCTTTCACGTCAGCTTGAGACCTTTATTGCAGCATATAAAATTCACGAGGAGATCTAACTGCGCTGCTGAGCACGAGGTCGCGGTTCGATTCCCGGCCGCGGCGGCCGCTTTCCTGATGGAGGCGAAAAGCAAAAACACCCGTGTGTACGACGTTTCGGCCTAAGGTGGTCAAAATTAATCCGGAGCCCTCCACTACGGTGCGCCTCATTGCCTGCGTTGCATCGGCGCGTTAAACCCTGCAATATATCAACGAGGACACCTACGCACTTTTTTGTGGCGTAGGGATTTCTACAACACTAGACTGACCGGCTGCCGAACGTGACCTTCTATTATTATCGTTGCCATTTTTCTTTACATCTTTTCTTTCGGTTGATCGCCCAGACCAGAGGACACTTGGGGGAACCTTTATTGCTATACTTCACTGCATGCAACTCCTCAAATTAGTTATACAGGCATCAGTTATACAATTAGTTACGCAGGCCTTGGACTCAGTTTTGCTGAGTCCAAGGCCGCAACGCATTCTCTAAGTCCTTCTTGAGTTAGCTAGAGCCAAAGGTTGCGTGGTGCTAAACTGTGAACAATCTCACAATTTCTAAAAGAAAAAAAAAAACAAGACGCAGATTAGTAGACGAACCAATCTACTATCCCAGTATACACTAACGAGAGAAAAAAGAATTCTCCCTGCGCATTGGTTCTCATCGAGACACCCATACAAAGGTCGCGCATACTCTAAGCACAGCCTGAACTTTCGCTCGTGCGCAGTGGATGATACCTGACCCACGTAACTAAGCTTTCGGCAAGGGCGACATTGCATACCTGCGCACACGCAGACATAGGAATTTCTGAACCTATCCGTGCTTTCAAGGCGTGCTTGACATGCGTGAGTGCTGACGACCTGTGCGGCCCGTGATCCGTATTTGGTGCAAAGGCAGGACAAGGTGCTCGAGCGGTAATGATACCACCAGATCTGGAGCTTCTATTCCTCGTTAACGAAATATAGTTCTAACCATGCTCACGACCGCTCCATACGCGTGTTAACTGCATAAGGAATATAATGTCTTCTTCAACCATACTTTTTTCAGCACAAAAATAGAACATGTTGTCACGTTAGCATTAACACATTCACACTTAAACAATATTAAAGCATCACAACTCGTAAAGACGTGCTGACCATGCAAATACTACAATAACTACCTGGAGAACTGCCCCTGTGGGAATTAGTAGGGTGATTGCACTGAACGAGGTATGCCACAAAGCCACTGTCCCTCGACCTTGGTTACGTGTTTTCCGTGTTTTAGCAGTTCTTAACGCGTGTAATAACATCAGCTTAATGGTGGGTTCGTTGGTAACTTGATAATCACCCGATAAAACGCTGAGGAATTAGAGGAATGGAATTGAACTACCCGGCAATTCCCGGAGTGGGAATGGGCGATGTTCCGGCATTCCGAGGAATTGAAAGCAATGGAATTTAGGCTACTTGTAATTCCCCGGAATGGAATTGGAATGGAATGGGGACGCCCATTCCGCAACACTGCTCTGTATGGCTATGTAGCGACGGTAAAAATAAGTTACCGTTCACGGTAACTCTCGCGCATGCAAGGTCGACTTCCGCAATCACCAGTATCTCCTGCTCAAAGTCCGTAAAGACTGAAAACGTAGCTTAAAAAAAAAAAAAGGACGTCGTCGTCTCATGTGCGACCCACTCGCTGAAGTAACCATGGTAACGACGACGCTCTAAACCAAACCGCCGCCGTCAAAAACCGCGGACATTCCGGCGGCCAACCATGAAATGAGTGCTTCGCCTCGGACGAGGTCGGACTATGTCGCCATGGCAAGCCGCCGAGCCAACAAATAGTTCTGTCTCGTCGGGGTAATAACTTTTGCTAGCGTGAGCGAATATGCTTACTATTTTTGGACTTGTTTCTACAAGAACTATAGAGTAGATTTCTGACACAAACAAAAACACTTTGAAATCCATCTCAGGCCCCCTTTAAGCCCAGAAATTTTGGTCGTGTCTGTCTGTCTGTCTGTCTGTGACTTGATTCAGCCACCCGGCCAAAGTAAAACAATGCCTGCGCAATAGTCTTATATAGTCACAGCTAAATCTACCCGTCTAAGTCCGGTGTAATGTTCATAGTTGTCAATATTTGTTTAAGAAGAACAAGACATTACGCAAATATAAGACAACAAATTAATACAGAAGTAATATTTGCAGTGTTCCTTTATAAAAAATCATACATGCTTGACTTTTCCAAAATTAGATACTTCATCAACTGCAGAAAAAAAAATCACTCCGCCGTCGCCTGCTGTCGCCCGTGCCACTATACCTTCTGGTTACATTTTAAGAAATCAACCGGCAGCAGTTACGAAAGGTTCCACTTTCTGCTTGCAACGCACGTGGAGTAGGGAAACACGGTTCTATAAATGGTGAAGTAGGGCGCCTCGATTCATGCGCGTCTTCGCCGTACGGCAGCGTTGGCATCGAGACACCCGGTTTAAAGCAGTGGAACGCGGGAAATTTAAAAGGATTTAAGCAAACCTTCGGCGTCTTTGCCTTGGGAGAAGCTCGACGCAAGAGGAACAACATGAGGGGTGAGTGCGAAAACGAAGGGAGGCATTTACTTGGCAAAACTCGATAAAGACTATCGCCTTTTGTTGACATTTGCAACGAAAGGAGCTGATACGCGGCCAATTTTTCTTCTTCTGGCGCTTCATGCATCACGAACCTCAAAGCCTCATCACGTGCCTCTGTGGAAACCCATTGTGTAAGCTCGCTTTCCTGCAGCGCGTTTGTGGTAATGTCGCCATCGGTGAGGCGGCGAAAGCTCCGCTGTAATAAGCAAATGGAAACCACACAAGACAAGTGTGGTGTTTAGGCGGCATCAATTCAGTTACTGAAGTGAACGTTTTTCGCAAAATGTTTTCCGGTCGTTGCACGAAGAACTATTACCCTAGAGTGAATCTCAAACTGTCACGTCTTGGCGGAGGAAGGAGCTGCACATCACCGCAGTACGGACTATTATTACCTTCAGGCGGCGAGCACAAGATAAAGCGGCCGTTGTTTCAAACGGCCGCGTTAATGGGCGTTTCGTGACAGGTGCCAGTAAGAGATCGTAGATTTCTTGGTAAACTCCATGACTCTTACATATCTTATGCCCCTACGAGAGATCACTTAGACGTTGACCTTGTTCCATGCGACCGTAGCGTCGCAGCGTGAGGGGTATGATTCCTTGCCCCGACATGGCCAGAACGCTCGGAGGCTTTCTTTAACGTAAACGCTGGTTTCAGGTTACCACTAGCGTCCATCGACGTCATTTCTATGCGCCTTTGCGTGTGCCGTTTGTGCTTCCGACTTCATTTTGTTGAACATTTCAAAATAATGAAAGTATCATAACCTTGGTGGTCCAGAGTGCATTGAATCCTACGTTGTAGCTTTCCTACCACAGCCATACGTGCGTATTTCGCTGCAAAGGCGACTTCTGTCATCTTGCAGCATTGTGTTGGGAAAGGACAATGCAACCTTTCCGCTAACTCTCTTTCCTTCGAGCGGCACTCTTTCTTTCAAGGCTTTGATCGGCAACGTCGCTACCATTCTCGGGCGAGTGCCCGTTGGTGTTTGAGCTGACCCAAGAGAACCACAGCTCGGCTGTCTCACCAGAGTCCCACTGGGTAAAACTGAGTTCAGTTTTTTTTTCGAATTGGCTACCGAGTCTGTTTTCTTCTGCATCTGAAAAGAAATCGGCCAAAAACCACCACGCGTCTGCAATAACATAATCTGAGTGCTCGAATAACGCTGATACGAAGATGGAGAGACAGTCATTTGAGCAACTTTCCAAGTTATCTGATGAGCATAGATCGACCATTTCGGGCTGAAGTACTTTGTGTTTCTTGACTACGATCTAAAATCATTTGCTATGTTGAAATACAGGGAATAAAGTGCGTTTTTAAAGTAGAGATTTGAAGAAAAAAAAATTCTCGAACTCGCACGTTTCTTCATAATATTCACCATTGCGACGCGCTTGATTCCTATTGCTTCGACAGGAAATATCCTTGAAAGCCGGCGTCAAGTGCACCGCCCTAACTATGGCTTCTTGCGATGACATAAACGTTTCTAATGCCGCGATTTCGAGGTCACATCGACGTAGTGCGTCCCATACCGAAGCAATCTTGATTGACTGATGCGTAATATCGATCATCATTGAAAGAGTATCGTTAACATAGTAGATATTCAATACGTGTTCAGTCGTTCATTGTTCAGTGCCCATGTCAGTAATAAAGCTTATATAGCTGCTTGTTTCAAACGCCTTCTGTTCGTCATTTTACCACACACCGAGTCATATTTAGTAGTTTAAATGAGTCGGGGACGAACAGTCGCAAGACCAGCAGTGTCTCCCAAATGTGAAAACACTCAGTTCCTGATTTTTTTTTATAATACCCCCAGGGTCATGGGGAGAGTACCTGAAGTTCTCTGATATCAACGGAGTAGTTTTGAGTCAAACAGAATAGCTTTTAGGAAGGCCGCGCGTTTAAAACTGGATAAAGTTTCGGCTATTTCCTAGGCGCGTTTTATAATTATAGCTTCGAATGGGAGTGACAAAATTATTTAGGAAAATTCAATGTACGCCATTGAATGTCCACGTAAAGCACGGGAGGCTTTTCTCTGTCGTTTTTTGCGCAAGCGCCGAACGTCCAAAAGAATCACACCAACGTTTGCACATAAACGCGCACAGTTCAACTACTTGATTTCTTTCAAGGAGTTACGGCTTACCTCAAAAGGCTTCCCCAAGACGCTTTTAGGAAACTTTGTGGGCACGAATGTGAAATTTATGCCTTGAAGCAAATGAACGTAAGGCCCGCTGAAGGTACACGGACTGCAGTGAACCATGATCTGCTGCGGCCTGTGATTGATGTGCATGGATCGGTAGTACACCACGTCCGTGAAATTTATCTCTGGCTGATTCCATCTGGGCAGGCAGGGAGGCAAGAGCGCTGTTATCTTCAAGGCCGGTTGTACAACCGCCCTTATAAAAAATTCCCAGAGAAGTTCCTTATCAAGAGAAAAAACACTGTTCGTTAGAAAGCTGTTGCCGCACCGAAAACTCTAGTGTCTTAATGGCGTCCTTTTTACGGCGGGACTCCACCTCGTTCAAAAAGGTTTGCTTACTGTTAGAGATAGTGTCATGACAATTCATTGACTGCGCCGACATTGCAGTTTTGTAAATTGACTTCCCATCGTCGCTGAACGGAAGAAAGTATCTCGTCTCTCCATTCCGTACAAATCCGTCTCTCCATTCGGTACATTTCGATGATTGTTTTGCACTAACCGATAAAGCTCGTTGCACTATCGAAATGCTTGAAAACGCCGTAAACAGCTGCATGTTATGTGATCCAATGGTCAAATCCGTCTCTCCATTCGGTACATTTCGATGATTGTTTTGCACTAACCGATATAGCTCGTTGCACTACCGAAATGCTTGAAACCACCGTAAACAGCTGCGTGTTATGTGATTCAATGGTGGCAGAAATATTACAGAAACCATTCACCCTGGTTCCTTTGGAGAATGATCAAGACACTTACAAGAAAAACGTTTAGGTAAAATACCTCGTCATGGTATCCACAGGTCACCGCACATCGGCGTGCTGTTAGAGATAGCCTCTAACAAATGCTGATACGTCACAAGGGTCTTCGTAATTGAAATAAGAAACACACGCGTAGTCCTAAAGGTGTATTGTGAGATTGCTGAAGTTCTAACCAAATACTCGACTGCACCAGTGCTTGTGAACAGTGTACTGGCGCAAGTTTAAGGAACCGTTTCAAGAATTTCATAACGGTCTTGCAGCGTCAGCGAGCTTATTCTCACTATGGTACTTTACCCCTGTAGAGAAGTAATCTGAATAAACCCCATACCTCACCCATCACTTGACATGCTTCTTACGGCTACTAGCAGCCCGTTGCGATAACCAGCTTCACACAGGCTCTGAACTAGTTCTGTCGTCTTTTTGGTATGTGCTATGTAGTGCACGTGTATATAACCACTTTGTTCTATGTAAAACTTTTAGTTGGTGGTCAGTGCAGACTTTTTCAAGACTTCATTGCTCCTGACTTTTGAGCGGTTGTTGCATTTAAGCAATATGCATCAACCGGATCACGTTACCGCTTTTACACTACTGTTCGAAAAACACAATTTCCCCCTGTCCCTCGTTTAAAAGCACAATATAAAAAAATATCTCCTTACTGAGCCTCTGCGCCATGACACAAAAGGTCACCCGAAATTTCAAGACTCCAGGGCCAGCAGGTTTGGCTGGGCGTTTATGAGTCATTGAGTCAGTAAGTGAGTGAGTCAGTCGGGCATTTATCTTTACAGGAACATATATAGGACAAAGAATAAGGATTGGCAGTCAAGAAAACCTCGGAAAGCAAAGGGGAAGTTGCGGTGGGACCCACCACAACCTCCCCGTTGCTTTCCGAGGTTTTCTTGACTGCCAACCCTTATTCTCTTATTTCACCGGGACCCTCATTTCCCATTTCTGATTCGCTGTATCTGTATATATATATATATATATATATATATATATATATATATATATATATATATATATATATATATATATATAACAGTGCAGGGCTTGGCAGCTGAATAGTATATTAAATAAGAGTCACCACGAAAAACATAACAATATTTAATACGACATTTCGGCTGGGAACCAGCCTTTTTCAAGTAAAGTACATAGGTCGAATTCCACCGGCGTGAGGTATGTTTGTATACAAAGAGGCTACATCTAATGTTACAAGGAAGGAGTCATCCGGTATTGTGAGGCCTTTTATTTCACCTAGAAAATGAGTAGTAAACATACCTCACGCCGGTGGAATAGAATCCGTCATAAGAGCCTACGAAAATTCACAAGAGGACAAACCTATTGACAGCAACACTTTGGCCAAACTGTTAACTTTAATACTTGAATTAAACAATTTTGAATTCAATAACCAGCACTACGTCCAAATAAGTGGCACATCTATGGGGACAAAAATAGGCCCAAATTATGCAAACATATTCATGGGAACCCTTGAGACACAGTTGTTGGAGAACTTCCCTTTAAAACCACTGTTTTACAAGCGGTACATCGACGACATTTTCTTGGTTCGGTCTCATGGTGAGGAAGCCCTGAAACAATTCATATCCGATTTCAACAGTGCTCACATTGATATCTCATTCTCACATGAGTATTCAACTTCTACAATAAATTTCCTTGACGTGCAGATAACAACTAACGGACACAGACTGGATACTTCTGTGTACAGAAAACCCACCGACCGACACCAATACTTGAACTTTCACAGCAGCCATGTGAGACACTGCAAAACGGCCATTCCATACAGCCAAGCCCTACGCTTCCACAGAATTTGCTCTAACCAAAATGACTAATTGTGATCAGCTCCGCATTGACCTCGCACGACAAAAATACCCACTACCACTCATTGAAAATTCAATCAGGAAGGTATCAGAACAGGAGCGTTCTAGCCTTATTAGTGGCAATAACACCTCCACTTCGAGGCCACAAACCAATCTGATTCTGACATATTCGGCATCTGGCCCAAACGTCAATGAAATTTTAAGAAGACACCACATTATCTTGCTCCAGAGTGAAAGAATGAAGCACGTCATTCCAGACCCACAACGCGTGGTGTATCGCCGGGCAAGAAACATCAGAGACATTGTAACATCAGAGACAGATCAAGAGAAACTAGTTTCACAGGTTCCACACCATGTGGAAAACCCCGGTGCAAATTGTGTCTAATGATGACACCAACAACAAGCGCTCAGAGCAGGGAATCTGACTCTTCCATGCAGATCAGGGGCAACTTTAATTGTGACACTCAAATATAGTTTGCCTCCTAGAATGTGGTGATTGTGGTGCGCAATATATTGGGCAGACTGAAAATTCTTTTAGAACTCGCATCAATAATCACAGATCCGATGCAAAAAAAAAACCTTATCTCCCCCTTTCAAAACATATAAACTCTTTAAAACATCCATTCGACAAATTTAAGGCCACAGTGCTCCAATCAGGATTTTAAACCCATTTCGACAGGGAAGCCTGCTAATCTTATCTGATCCACAAATATAACACTCTCACAAGAGGTATCAATGAGTCTCAGGGAGGGCTGTCATGCCTTCAAACCTAGACCTTGTAGCGGCACGTATCGCACGTTACCACTTCTCAACCGTTGGATGGTTCATCGTTGTCAGCAGGTTACTTTTCCGTATGCTTTAATGCTTCTCCTGCACGAAATCTTGCTGTATCCCATCATTACACTTTCCAAGCACTATTCGGTCTAGTGTTGTGAATAACTTCATTTCTCCGTATGCTTCATTGCTCTTTTGCCCGAAATGTCACTTTGTAAGCTATTTTTGTTCACTGCTATGGTTCCCTATGTTCTACGATTTGTACACGTGTATTCTTTGTATTCTTTCGTTTGTCAGTTTGTTTAAAGAATGCTGTGTGCGAATTTATATTGCCATTGATGACTAGCTACGAAGTGTCTCTTTTTTTTTAGATCACTGGAGATTTGTTCTGGTACGTGCGTCACATCTTCATTTTACTTTTTTCATAATGTGCAAACCCTTGTTACTTGCAAAAATATCAAATGTAAGCTGACAATTTGTTGTATCTATCCATTTCATGTCATGAGCCTGGGGCTCGTTCAACTCTTTTTTTCTGTGTGCTGTTTCTTTGTTTATTTCCTGCCTTGTGTGTCATTTCTCAAAATCCTTGAACAACCTGCGCTCTTCTTGGGTGGCTCTCACACACACCTCTGTCGGCGTCGGCGCCCTCTGAAGGGTCGTCATTGTCCGCCTTGTGCCCGGGACGCGGGCCGCGGATAAGCCATTTGTGGCTATTATCTGGTCTCCTCCCGAAGCGGCGGCACTTTCCTTTGAGGACGCGGCCCCCTCGCTAATCCTCCCGCCTGCATTCTTGAACTTCAATGTCGCCATCTGCCATTTTGCGTTCCCCAGTGTCCGGATGACTAATTGTCGATTCTACGCTTGCGCCTTATGCAGCAGGTTGTTTCCGCTCCTTTGGAGTAAGATGCCCAGTACCCCTTCCTTATTTGTTTACTTTTTTTAGTATTGCTGTGCGTGGGTGGGCGGTGGCTGAAGGAAACACGCTTCCTAAGTGCCTCGCTTTTGCTTTTCGCCGCGTTGTATATTGAGATGGATTACCTGCGCGCCCAGTCGTGCAGTACGTTTCTTTCCACTTGTTTCTTGCTGTACTTCCTTCTGGTACACTTTTGAAATAATGCGTCCACGTGCTCACAGCGCTCCCTGCGAGCCTACATATACCCTGTATTCGACCTATGTACTTCACTTGAAAAAGGCTGGTTCCCAGCCGAAACGTCGTATTAAATATTGTAATATTTTTCGTGGTGACTCTAATTTAATATATATATATATATATATATATATATATATATATATATATATATATATATATATATATATATATATTGTCACGAAGACAAGGACGATGCAGTTGTCTTGAATCAGAAACACGTTTATTGGAGCGAACTTGTGCTCCCCTAACAACTCAAAAGAATACAGAGGCGGCGAAGCAGCGGTCAACAAAGTGACTGGCACAGGCGAGTGTCGTCGAATCGAATGCCCCGGCGTCCGCACTGCAGGCTTTTTATATTTCGGCGCGCATGGTTCTCGAAACGTCGATTCGCATCGAGAACATAGTAGATCCAAGAAGATTATTCTGGGCTGTTCACGTTAGATCGGAATGCTCTCCCTATCACAACAGATAACACATGCGGCACAAAAAGAAAGAATGGAACACGGGCTTTCCCTGGCGCAGAGATAACGCAGACCGGCGCAGCCGGGCGGTAAAAGCAAAACACAAATAAACAAACCCAATGTATGGTTCGCGGCATTACCCCCCTCTAAGAGTGCATCGACCCGATGCTAACATAAGCGACAGTCCGAAAATAAAAATAAAATTCGTTATCGTCCGTAGAAAGGTTTTAAGCGAACCACGTGAACGACTTCGGGCCGCGTGCGTCGTCGTGATGTTCCGGAATCACCATCGGGGATCACCTCGTAGGTAAGTTGGCCGACACGTCGTAGAATCTCGTAGGGTCCGAAATACCGTCGCAGGAGCTTCTCACTGAGTCCGCGTCGTCGGATGGGAGTCCAAACCCACACACGATCCCCTGGTTGGTACTCGGCGTCTCGGCGTCGGAGGTTGTAGCGGCCCGCATCCGCCAGCTGCTGGTCCGTTATACGAACTCGAGCGAGCTGGCGGGCCTCCTCCGCACGTTGAAGATATCCGTGGACGTCGGCGTTGAGGTAGTCGTCTTCTACGTGCGGAAGCATGGCGTCGAGCATCGTAGTTGGCCTTCTACCGTAGACAAGCTCGAACGGCGTCAGCTGCGTCGTCTCCTGGATAGCCGTGTTGTACGCAAACGTGACATACGGGAGCACTTCGTCCCAAGTCTTATGTTCAACGTCTACGTACATTGACAGCATATCTGCGATTGTCTTGTTCAGACGTTCTGTAAGTCCGTTCGTTTGGGGGTGGTACGCCGTCGTTCTTCGGTGATCCGTGTTGCTGTAGCGTAATACTCCTTGCATCAGCTCCGCAGTAAATGCCGTTCCGCGGTCGGTGATTAGGACTTCCGGGGCTCCATGTCGCAGCACAACTTGGCTTATAAAGAACTTTGCCACTTCTTGTGCAGTCCCCCTCGGAAGAGCGGCGGTCTCTGCGTAGCGCGTCATGTAGTCTGTCGCTACGACAATCCACTTGTTCTGTGATCGCGACGTAGGGAACGGGCCTAAAAGGTCCATTCCAATCTGTTGAAATGGTCTCGATGGGACGGCGATCGGTTGCAGAAGTCCGGCGGGTCTTGTCGGCGGCTTTTTTCGTCGCTGGCAGTCACGGCAGCTCCGGACGTAGTGGGTGACGTCAGAGGTAAGGCCAGGCCAGTAGTACCTCGCCTTGATTTTTCCAATAGTGCGCGCTGTGCCGAGATGTCCGGAAGACGGGTCGTCGTGGCACGCTTCCAAAATTTCGTCACGAAGGTCCGTGGGGATGACGAGAAGGTAATTCGCTCTTGTTCCGGGGCTGAAATTCTTTTTCACGAGGACGGAGTTTCTCAGGCTGAATGCCGGTAAGCTGCGTTTGAAGGTCCTAGGAACGGCAACGTTGCATCCCTCGAGGTACTCGATTATGACGCGTAAGTCGGGGTCGGCACGCTGCTGGGCGGCTAGGTCGCTCTCCGTCACGATCCCGAAGAACGCGCTGTCTTCGTCAGCGTCTTGTGGTGGTGGGTCGACGGGGGCGCGGGACAGGCAGTCGGCGTCGGAGTGTTTCCTGCCGGATTTATAAACGACTGTAACGTCGAACTCCTGCAGGCGCAAGCTCCACCGCCCAAGACGGCCAGAGGGGTCCTTCAAATTGGCTAGCCAACACAGCGCATGGTGGTCTGTTACAACCTTGAATGGCCTTCCATACACGTATGGGCGAAATTTTGAAATCGCCCATATAATAGCCAGGCACTCTTTCTCAGAGGCAGAATAGTTTTTCTCCTCCTTCGACAGACCACGGCTGGCATAGGCGATTACCTTTTCGCAGCCGCTTTGCTTTTGGACAAGGACAGCACCCAAGCCTATATCACTGGCGTCCGTGTGCATTTCCGTTTCGGCATTTTCGTCGAAATGAGCGAACACGGGCGGTCTTTGCAGGCGTTTTTGCAGCTCGCAGAATGCTTCTTCTTGGTCGTTTTCCCAGCTGAAAGGGGTGCTATCTGTCGTCAAGCGCGTGAGTGGCTCTGCAATGCGTGCGAAGTTTGCGACGAAGCGCCGGTAGTATGCGCACAGCCCGAGAAATCTTCGCACGCCCTTCTTGTCTTTCGGCCTTGGGAAGTTCGCAATGGCTGAAGTTTTTGCCGGGTCAGGTAGGACTCCCGCGGCGTTGACGACGTGGCCCAAGAACTTGAGTTCCCCGTATGCGAAACGGCACTTTTCAGGCTTCAGCGTCAACCCCGACGTACGAATGGCCTCGAGTACAGACTCTAACCTTGCAAGGTGTTCGTCGAAAGTCCGGGCGAATACCACTACGTCATCGAGGTATACGAGGCAGGTGTGCCACTTAAGGCCAGCTAGCACAGTGTCCATGACTCTTTGAAACGTCGCTGGTGCTGTGCACAGCCCAAACGGCATCACCTTGAACTCGTATAGGCCGTTTGGGGTTATAAATGCAGTCTTCTCTCGGTCTCTCTCGTCCACTTCAATTTGCCAGTAGCCGGTCTTCAGGTCCATCGATGAGAAGTACTTCGCGTGGCAGAGGTGGTCGAGGGCGTCGTCGATTCGGGGGAGGGGGTACACGTCCTTTTTCGTGATTTTGTTCAGTCGCCGGTAGTCAACACAAAACCTTAATGTGCCGTCTTTTTTCTTTACGAGTACGATGGGCGCAGCCCAGGGGCTTTTCGAGGGCTGTATAATGTCGTCGCTGAGCATGTCGTTAACTTGAGTCCGGATGGCTTCCCGTTCGTGCGAAGAGACGCGGTACGGTGACTGTCGGGTGGGTCGGGCTCCATCTTCGGTTATTATTCGGTGCTTCGCTAGAGGGGTCTGACGTAGTTTAGCGCTCGACGAAAAACATTCGCTATAGCGACGCAGCAAAGCCAATAACTTGTTCCGTTGTTCTTGCGGTAGCGCCGGATTCACGTCGAAAGGCTGCGGGAGCTTGAAGGTTTCTACGGGTGTGCGTTCAAAGTCGGCGACCGCGATCACGTCACTTGCTTCTTGCGCTTCTTCGAGGAATGCAATTGCCGCGCCCTTGTTTAAATGCTGGTACTCCCCGGTGAAATTCGTAACCAAAATGTGGGATTGGTGTTCCTTGAAGCGCGCAATGCCTCTTGCGACCGACACACCACGGTTGAGAAGCACCCTTTGATCGGTGTCTACGATAGCGTCGACGTCAGGAGCAGCATCTTCACAGTAGACTGCGACCATCAAGCTTGCGCGGGGTGGCAGGGTGACATGATCATCGGCAATCCTTACAGCAGCACGTCGTTCGGGGTTCGGTTCCGGCGTCATGGAGTGATTGGGGGAAAAAGTTATTGACTTGGTCTGCAGATCGATTATTGCACCGTTGTCCATCAAAAAGTCCATTCCAAGAATTACGTCGCGGGAGCAGTTAGGCAGAATGACGACCCCGCAGGGTACGTTGTGCCGTCTATGGTGACGCGCGATGTGCACGTTCCACTTGGCGTCACGAGGTGGCCTCCTGCTGTGCGTATGTGCGGACCGTCCCATCTGGTCATAACTTTCTTCAGTTTAGACGCAAATGGTCCGCTCATTACCGAATAGTCAGCTCCCGTGTCTACGAGGGCGACTACGTCAAAGCCGTCGATGGACACCTTGACGTCAGATGCAGTCTTCCTCGAGTTCCGGGTTCGTCGGGGCGTCGTATCTCTGCTTGTACGTGTTGACGGTCGGGCACTGTGCATCGTCGTTGTCGTCGTCTTCTCAACGGACGTCTCGGTCAGGTCGGGTACGCGTCGCGCCGTGTAGCTGTCGTCGTGTTCAGGAGTCTCGTTAGGGCTAGGTCGGGTCGTCGGGTTGAGGGCATGTCGTGAATGATGGTCTTCAGCGAGTCGCTGCGTCGTTGGAGGGTTTCCATTTTTCCGCCGTTGTGCAACTTCACCTCCAGAAGTTGCTGCCTTTAGTTTCCCCCGCGTGGGCTGGGAGACCTTCCACGTGCGAAGGCAGCACTGCTACGGCGGTCCGGCGACTTGTACGGGTAGGGCGACGGCGAACGGTTGAAACGGGCTGGTCCACGGCTGGTGTTCGACAGGTATTCTTCAATCTCAGATGGGTGCTGGCCGGGTCGGGGGCGTGGTGCGTCGACGGAGAAACCACGTAGTCCGAGTCTCTTGTATGGGCAGCGACGGTAGATGTGGTCGGCCTCTCCGCAGTGGTAGCACAGAGGACGATTATCCGGTGTTCGCCATACGTCAGTCTTCCTCGGCGTCTGGGTTTGTGCTACCGGGGGTCGGGCGGGCGACAGTGGGCGGCGGTAGGGCGGGGCCTCTTGACGACGTGCCTCTTGACGACATGTTGGAGCAGGGCGGGGTCGGTGAACAGCCGCGGAGTACGTCATAGCTTGGGGCTCGCAGTGTACTTCGGATGCCACAGAAGTTCCCAAAGCGTTTTGAACTTCTTCCCGGATCACGTCAGTTAGGCAAGCGAATTGGGGTTGCGGAGTCGTCGGGAAAAGTTTCCGCAGCTCCTCTCTTACTACTGCGAGGATGGTCTCGCGTAGGCTATCAGCCGGAATCCGCATGTTGTCGACGTAGTTCGCACTGGCCGCGCCAACAAAGTTCCGGTCATACTGCTTAGCACGCATTTCGAGAGCCTTCTCAATCGTGCTGGCTTCGGTCACGAATTCAGCGATGGTTTTGGGCGGGTTGCGGACAAGTCCAGCAAACAGCTCCTCCTTCACACCGCGCATCAAGAAGCGTAACTTCTTTTCTTCCGTCATTTCGGGGTCCGCGCGGCGAAATAGTTGCTTCATCTCCTCAACGAAGATCACGACCCCTTCGTTGGGGTGTTGTGTCCGAGTTTCAAGCAAAAGTGAAGCTCGCTCTTTTCTCACAACGGTAGTGAATGTCTTCAGGAACTCCCTTTTGAAGTGAGTCCAGTCGGTCAAAGAACTCTCATGGTTCTCGAACCAAGTTCGAGCAGCGTCTTCTAAGTAAAAGAAGACATGCCGGAAAGTTTCTTCGTCGTCCCACCTGTTGAAGATGCGGACGCGCTCCAGCTTCTCCAACCATTCTTCGGGGTCTTCAGCGGGGGCTCCCCGGAACGATGGCGGTTCCCGGGGCTGCTGCAGGACGATTGGCGACGTTGTTTCTTGCACCATGGTGTTGGTTGCAGCGTTCCTTTTCTTGGGCCCTTCTGGCATCAAACCGAACTCGGGTGGTAAATCTTGCAGGCGGGGGCTGGCTCTTGTTGGACTGGCTTGGCGGCTTCTCGAGGTTGTAGTGGGCATGAAGGGTGCGTACCCAGCACCTCCACCAGATGTCACGAAGACAAGGACGATGCAGTTGTCTTGAATCAGAAACACGTTTATTGGAGCGAACTTGTGCTCCCCTAACAACTCAAAAGAATACAGAGGCGGCGAAGCAGCGGTTAACAAAGTGACTGGCACAGGCGAGTGTCGTCGAATCGAATGCCCCGGCTTCCGCACTGCAGGCTTTTTATATTTCGGCGCGCGTGGTTCTCGAAACGTCGATTCGCATCGAGAACATAGTAGATCCAAGAAGATTATTCTGGGCTGTTCACGTTAGATCGGAATGCTCTCCCTATCACAACAGATAACACATGCGGCACAAAAAGAAAGAATGGAACACGCGCTTTCCCTGGCGCAGAGATAACGCAGACCGGCGCAGCCGGGCGGTAAAAGCAAAACACAAATAAACAAACCCAATGTATGGTTCGCGGCAATATATATATATATATATGTATATATATATATATGTATACTTTGATTGCGAGAAGGGCTTTCTTTGGTTGCCGTAGCAAATAGTAAAAAATGGGTATAGCTTCTAACAAAACTGTTTATTGGTCGACGTTTCGATCGGATGCCGATCTTGAGAAAGATCGGCATCCGATCGAAACGTCGACCAATAAACAGTTTTGTTAGAAGCTATACCCATTTTTTACTATATTTATGTATATATATATATATATATATATATATATATATATATGTTTATACGCGCGTGTGTGTGCTTGCGTAGAGAGAGAGAGAGAGAGAAATGTGGGCCAATCCACCTAGTGAAGTTTATTGGAACACGAAGCTCTAAACGACACCCACAACGATTACCCAGGAAACGTCATTTGAATTTACACTCGTGGCTCTAAAAACAGTGAAACCAGCGACAACTGAAATGCACTTCACTACGCCTTTTATTACTTCAGAGAGATATTTTTGTAACGCCAAATCAAGCGTCATCCATGAATGGTGGTCAATTGAATTGTATTGGTAAAGAACATGAGCGGAACCTCTATTACAAAACGAAAGGAAACTCAAACGAGGTGTTAGACTATCTCAGTTATCCTCCGTCTCTGCTGCCGCTGACTAAGGTGACGAGATCAGCGGCAGAGACGGAGCAAAAGTGAGATGCTATGCGTTCGTGGGAGCTTCCTTTAATTTTTACTAACACCTAACGAATCTGCAAGGCGCGCAAGCGGCCGCTACATGTGCCGTGGGAGGAGCGCACAGCGGCGCGAGAGGTCGTGTGACGCTATCACGTGGCATTCAATGAGAACGAAGGTGGTAAACCCCAGATGTGCTAGGTGAGTGCATTGTCCGTCTTTCCGTTCTCCCCTGGGGTCGTAGCCCAATCTGCAAGAGAACGGACCCAATCTGCGTTTCTATATTCGTTCCAGGTTGTATTACTGGAGGTGCCAAAAACGTATTTGCTCGCGGAGTTTTCCGTTAACACCAACGGGCGCGACAGAACCCTTGTGGGTAGAGGCAAAAGCTTCGCTTTAAATGTTTATTGCAAGGACAAGAGTTGGCCGGAGATACTAATCTTAAGGATGGCACTTCCCAGTGGGACCAGGGTACGAGAAGGTATATAAGGTAAGAGAAGTGACAATGAGCTAATAAACATACAACACACGTCAAACATACAAGGGGGAAAAAATCCGACTGTCAATATTCCAATATACACCACATACCTTTTGCCTGAAACCTAGCCAAATCGGAGATTTTACTACACGGTGGTAATTACCCCTTACCCTTCCGAGCAGTTCCACATCATGAACGACGCCAGGGTATCGCATAAAATGCCGTCTATTTCATTTTTATGCTCCACATCCGGGTTCCTCCACGTCCACGTCCGGCTCTGCCGTTTGCAGAAGGTGTTCATGATGCGTAGATTATTTGGTTCTGCGAACTCGACAAGTATGTCCCCCCGCTATTTCTACAGCCCGGACCATTGATCCCAACTGCCTTGTCTCCAGCCTGATTCTTGCCTACTTTAGCATTGAAGACTCTCATAACTGCAGTATACTGTCTTTTTACTTTAGCCATTCCTTATTCCACATCTTCATAGAAGCGTTCAACTCAATGGTCGTCGTGGCTGGATGTAAGCGCGTAGCCCTGTACCATATTGAGTTCGTACCTCTAATGAAACCTAATTACAAGACCGGATACCCTTTCGTTAATGCAGTAGTATTCGTCTATGTCGCCAGGCATGCTTTTATTGACTAGAAAACCCCCTCCAAGTTCTCTTCTGTCCACGAGATAGCGGTAAAATAGGACGTGTCCATTTTTCAGCAGCGTAAATATTCACCTGTGTTCCATCCATTTTAATGCCCTCTAATTCCTCGAGCAACACCTCTAGACTCGCTTCGCTAGATAAAGTGCTTTTATTAAACGTTGCCAGGTTCAGATTACCATAGCGGGCTGTCCGGCTCTAGGGATTCTTAGCACCCTCTGCTCCGTTGTAGGTCTGACCGCCGCCGTGGTCAATTGCTTCGGAGCCACTGGAGACTGAGGGCCGTGGGTCAATTTCCGTGTTCATTGGAGGTTGCGGCCGTTACTACACAATAGTGGCCAATCCTGCTCTCGTGAGGGAGTGCGTTACCGGCAACGGTCGCCGGAATGAGGCCGCACCCGAGACCTCATTCTGCATTTGCATGAACATGCGGATTTGTTTTCATCTGGTGGATATTTTCCGGCACCGAATTCCAACCACGGTCCTTCTGCAGGCAAAGCGGATGCTCTACGTCTACGCCACCGCTGCACCTATTTAACTAAAGCTATTCAACAATGGACCATATTCACATGACGAATCAGGTGATAGATAAGTGCGCGGTGTATACGGAACTCTTATATAGCCTTCATAGATTATGAGGAAACATTTCACTCGGTCGAAGCATCAGCAGTCACTCAGGCATTGCGGAAAAAGGGTGTAGACGAGCATTGTGTAAGAATACTAGAGGATATTTACAATGGGTCCACAGCTACCTTCATCCTCCATAATGAGAGCAGTAAAATACCTTCAAGGAAGGGCGTCAAACAAAGAGACACAATATCTTGAATGTTATTCACAGCATGTTTACAAGTATTCAGAGCAATTGTTTGCGAACAGGCGGGACTAAGAGTTAGTGGAGAATACCTCAGTAATCTCAGATTTGCTGATAACTTTGCCTTGCTAAGTAACTCGAGGGGTGAATGGCAAAGCATTCTTTCGGCACTGGAAAAACAGTAGAAGCGTAGACCTGAAAATAATATGCAGATAACTAAAGTAATGATCAATAACCTAGGGACAGCACAGCGGTTTGAGATATGTGGCGAGGCAGTGGAAGGGGAAAGTGAATATATCTACTTAGGCCAAATTGTAACCCCGGATACCAACCATGACGCAGAGGTAATTAGAAGGATAACAATGGGGTGTGCTGCATTCTGCAGGCATTCTCAAATATTGAATGACAGCCTACTGTTGTCCATAAGAAGAAAGTCTATGACAGCTGCATGTTAGGGGTACTCACCTATGGTGCAGAAACTTGGGAGCTCACTGAGAGGGTTCAACCTAAATTGTGGACGACTCAGCGAGGAATGGAACGGAATATGATAGGTGTGACATTACGGGACAAGAAGAGAGCGGAGTGGGTGAGAGAACAAGCGCGTGTTAAAGGGACCCCGAAAAGTTTTGTGAAGGTGGCAACCAAATGCATTCAGGTGGTAGAACACATAAAGGGGGATTTTTGAGCCAAGTGTGAGCCCCATACGTTGTGCGGATAATTTGTAAACAATTTTTGAAGATCGCCTTTTTCAGCCGATGAGCGCGACGCCGTAGCGAGCCGACCGCGGCTGACGCAACGGTGACCGCGGCTGACGCAACGGCGATCGCGGCTGACGCAACGGCGAAGGCGCCCCCTGTTCGCCCAAATACCGACGAGGTCGGCCACCGGCGGCGTCACTGCCATTGGCTTCCGGCTCCTCTTCCTCCTTCCTGCGCGATCCCGAGGCAAAGGCGGCGAAGGCAGGTCCACAGCGAATCAGCGATTGACGCGTGCCTAGGCGCAGGAATGTAGCTAGCGCAGAACGGAAGTCGAGCGTCGCGATGTCACATGGCTATTCCCAGTGCTTCCAGCGGCTTTGAAGGAAGCAGAGAGGGAGGAGTAGTCCATCGGCAAGTGGGGAGAGGTGCATTTAATTGCTTCTGGCGCAGCTAATACTTAATGTAGATCAATAATTCCAACGGCATTATCGCTATATTGGGGCTACGCGACAATACAGGCCTTTTGTAACTTTTACAGAAGGCCTTTCTGGGTCCCTTTAAGGATATATTAGTATTTTCAAGAAGAATAAATACACATTGGCAGGGCATCTAATGCGAAGGCAACATAACACTTGGCCATTAAGGGTTCCAGAGTAGATTCCTAGAGAACGCAAGCGTGGCAAGGGAGCGGCAGAAAGTTAGACACATGAGATCAAGAAGTCTGAGGGGATTAAATTGTCGCAGTTAGCAAAGGACCGGGATAATTGGAGATTAATGGGAGAGGCCTTTGCCCTGCAGTGGGCGTAGATAGTGGGGTGATGATGATGATAATGATAACGACGCCTTATCTATAAAAAACCCACCAAGCGCCGATTATACAAAGGGGTTTCCCTTTGATATAGTGTAAGCGCAATTTCGCACCCAAGCTTCAGTGCACGGGCCCAGAATCCTTCGTGGCGACACAAGGGGAGTGTCGCTGTCTCAAAAAACCTATAGCGAAGCAATGATGACTTAACTTCCTTTAGTATTTTACCCACACTGGTAATAAAATTTTTGCCCTGAGTTGGTTTTTGCGCCCGAGTTGGAACCCGAGAGGGAGACGACTAGCCTCGACTGTAGTGATTTTAAAAACCGAACAACAACCTACCTTATCAAGTGGATGATGTCAGGTATGACATCGAAGGTGTACCCAAGTTCATTGTCGGCATCGTAGAAACTTCTAAACGGTATCTCGCTGTCAAAGGTGGTGGCATTTTCCCGGTGTTTGAATTGTTCGAAGAGGGATATATTCACGTCACTATCATCGAAATCTTCTGCCAGAGGTGCCTTCCTGTGTTGTCCTTCTGTGTTTTCCTGTGTTGTCCTGTGTTGTTGAGGGAGGAAAAGGCTCATGGCAAAGCCTAAACCAAAGGTGATAACTGGAAAGACAAGTCGCCTGAAAAGAAAACGTCACACAATCACTAAACAGTGTCTGTCTTTGGTGACATTGAAGTGTTTTATATGCTAGAGGCGGTTGGTATCTAGACCGGACTGAGCATGCGCGCGCGGGGTCACGGCGTGGCGGCACGCCCGTCACCTGAACCAACGCGGGCGTGCGCAGTCGTGTCCCGGTGGCTGCCGCCGCCGCCACCGCCAGCGTTACACGCGCTACCCGCGATGCTAACCCAGACATTTCATATTCCAAGATCCATACGTTATTTCTCGGATTCCAGACGTTATTCCCAATAGTGTGTTTAAGCTGTAAAAGGAGCTAAGGGTCATGCATGGCTTTCGGAGGAGGCTATTTGAAGCACAAAGTTGGGGGGAAATGTCCCAAGCTGTCGGTTGGAGCTTATACTGCAAATATTTGTCGTAATAGTAGCCTGCTAGCAATTGTTTATTTCTGGAATTTAAACCAACGACCAAACCTCTCTGTGTAGGGTTTTTTTTTTAATACAGATCAAGAAGAAAGTAATGCCAATTCGACGTCCCTGATATTTTCTAAAACAGCGGAGCTAACTTGGGCATTGGTGGCCACCCCAAGCACAGTCAGGGGTACCTCACAACGCCACGGTCCTCGGATTGTACAGTCTTTTTTAGAAGTTCGTAGGCCACGCAAAAGGCTTCCGTTCCACAAAGTGTGCAAAGCATAAACTGAACGCGTAACACTCACCAAAATATTTTATAAGACTAAGAAAAACAGGAGTTTTCTTTAAATTTCTTAAATACACTGTTTCACTTTCGCCCGAGAACTACGCTGGTACTTTGAATTTTTTGCGGCTTATGCATTTTGGCTATGGCTCAGGAAATTGCCGCGACGGCGTACTCGAAGTCGAGTCACAGAGGTCTGGTAGTTCATCGGTGCATATATGTGGGGTGTCAGTTCGCGCCGTAAGCAGTGGCCCACGAGCTGAGATCGCTTACTGGACGGCGGTCGCATCGTCTCAGGAGCACTTCAAGTCCGATAGCGGCGGGCGGGTATGGCCGGAAGAGTACGGCCCCTTACAATCGTGTACGGCATCCTTTCCTTGAAGTATGACAATCATGTTTGGCGACTTCGGCACGCTGGCGGTCACCGAAGAAGCTGGGATCGCTCACAAAGCCAATCACTGCGGTACGTAGGTATGACGGCCACCTTCCGATAAGGCGGGGATCGCTCACATAGTGAATCGCTGTTGTATGTACGTACGGGAAGCTCACCCACGGAGGTCTGTTAGTGTCTAGGTGTATATCAAGGGAGAGAGGCAGAAAGAATGAAATATTGTTCTCAGAAAAGTTGTGATGGGGCAACTTTTAGCTCTCTTGGAGTGGTTCCTTATTCACAGGTTGCCATATGCTTCCCAAGCCTGCTGGCACCAATGGATCAGCCGGTGCTGGTCTTCCAGGGCGGAGCTGGTCAGCAATATCTCCCTCAGCTCATGCTGTATGCTCACAGAGTCAACAAGAATTGGGGTTTTCTGCATTCTTCAATCGTGTGTTTTATGGTGGCTGGTTTCGAGCATTGGGGGCATTTTTTTCTGTATATAATTGGGAACATGCTGTTGAGGAGTGGAGGGTGTGGGAAAGAGGTTGCTTGGATCTGTCGATATATTGATTGTTCTTTCCTGGAAAGGCTACGCTGAGGGCGCGGAAGGCTGTAGTTTTTAACGCGGCGACGCAAGCAGGTGACGAGGCCCGCCGTAGTGGAGGGCTCATCTTTGATCACCTGGTGATCTTTAAAGCGCGCTTTTCGCTTCAATCAGAGAAGTGGCCGCCGTGGCCGGGAATCGAACCAGCGACCTTGAGCTCAGCAGCCCAACGCCTTAGCCACTGAGCCACCGGGGTGGGTGGAACTTAGCATGTGAGCGTGAGTGCTAGCGGATGCGCGGTGTTTATCAGTGCTGGCGGGCTACTTGGCAGGGACAGTGTTTAAAAGTGTTTGTTCTCTCATGTCCAACCGGGACTGCATATCCGGAAAATCCCGAGCAGTGCGGGATCGACGAAAAGCTTCCGCGTAGGCCATATCTTCTGGCTCACGGAATGCTTCCTACGGCGTAGAATTTGATCCGTTGAGATTTTAAGAAACGTTTTATGCATTCTTCAATTATGGGTTTTAGGGGGCCTTGTTTCGAGCATTGGGGGCAATCTTTTCCGCATTTAATTGAGAACGTGCTGTAGAGGGGTAGAGGGAGTGGGAAATAGCTTGCTTGTAACTGTCGATATAGTGATTGTTTTTTCCTGGAAAGCCTACGCTGAGGGCGCGAAAGGCTTCTTCTGTTCTCCTTGTAATGGTTTATGATTTCTGCATATTTCGTTATTGTGTTCATCCCTACGACCGTCTCCTCTGGAGCCGGGAGGTTTAAGTTTGAGGCTTGTCGATGTGCGAATTCGTTGCCCTCGATATAGTGTCTGCCTTTCTGAGGTGGAGGTACAGTGCTACGTATGTTAACCCTGTTATGACGAAGGCCTGCACCAGACGTGTGTGTCATCCTCTTTCATACCTCTTCTTCTGTTGGAGATTACGTATCATGTTGAGGAATTTGTTCATTTTTGTCCTGAGCGTTATCATCTTCTGTTGGTGACTTTACGTATCATGTTGAGGATTTTGTCCATTTTGGTCTTGAGGTTTTTAACCGTTCGTAATGCCTTGCGATCTGCTTGTATTATCAGGCCTAGAAGTTTGGTATGCGTAGTAGGGGTAATCCTTGTCGCGTATATTGCAATTTCCAGTTTGCATGCTCTGTCTGCGTTTCTCGGTCCAATGATGACTAGCTCCGACTTTTCAGGGGCGCAGCTAAGCCCGCATTTCTTCGCGTATTCATTGACGGTGCCTGCTGCCCTTTTCAAGCATCGCCTACACTCATTCGTGGGGTCCTGCTCTCTCGAGCCATGTCGGTATATCGGCTGCGTACAATTCATGCTCCAGGTGTTCTATTTTACCTAGTAGTTTTGTCCGTGAAAGTAGTGCCAGGTTAAAGAATAGAGGGAGAGGACCGATCCTTGCAGGGATCCTCTGTCCTCCAGGGGGATAGGTTTGGATATCTCCTCTCCTATCTTGATTTTGGGTATTTTGTGGCTGAAGAAGTCTTTTACATAGTTGTAAGTGCACACTCCACGTCCTGTTGTTTTTAGGTTATTCAGGATGCTCCTGTGCGTGACGTTGTCGAATGCTCCCTTTATATCTAGTGCGAGTATCGCTCTTCGGACTTGCTGTCTTGCTGGTTTGACTACCAATTCGTGGACCAGTACGAGTACGTCTTGCGTTCCGAGGTGTTTGAACAATCCGTACATTGCTCGGGGCATGATGTCGTGTAAGTGCTGATGCCTTTAGAGTTGTTGGAGTGCTGTTGGCTGCATCACTTTTCCGACGCACGAGGTGAGAGGGATCGGTCTCGTGTTGTCGTAATGCTGAGTTTTTCCTTGTTTGGGTATAAAGCGTACTTCCGCTTGTTTCCATTCGGGTAGGAGGGTTCCCGTCTGCCGCGTCGTGTTTGTGTGATTGAAGAGTTTTGTACGGCTTCCATCGCTGAGGATATGTGGCAGCCCGTACGTGATCGTATCAGACCCTGGGGCGTTGTTCTTGTTGCTTTCGTTCATGGCTGCGAGCAGTTCCGTTTCGGAGAAAACTTTGTCCAGCAGTTTGTTCGACGGACCGGACTGGTTTTTAATTTCTCCTCTTTTCGTTTTAAAATGCTTCTTATAGATGTCTTTGGCTAACACGCTGGCATTGCTCTTGAAATTGCTGAGGGTGGCTTTGAGGGTGCGGTTTGTGGCGCTGTTGCTCCCTAGTGGGTCTATCAGATGTCTGAGCAGGCTCCACGTCTTCTTGGTTGACAGTGGGCTTTGTAGGCCCTCGCAGAACTGTAGCCAGTGTCCTGTGCACAGTTGCATCGCATATCCTGTCGCCAGTTTATTTAGTTCGGAATGTGCTTCCATTCGTACGTCGCGGTTAACGCTGAAGTCTGAAAAGTTCCGTTTCGCGTAGGAGGAACTAAAGTTTTTGGGCCACGTACTCAAAGCTGCGGGAGTCCTACCTGACCCGGCAAAAACTACAGCCATTGCGAACTTCCCAAGGCCGAAAGACAAGAATGGCGTGCGAAGATTTCTCGGACTGTGCGCATTCTACCGGCGCTTCGTCGCAAACTTTGCACGCTTGCAGTGCCACTCACACGCTTGACGAAAAATAGCACCCCTTTGAGCTGGGAAAATGACCAAGAAAAAGCATTCTGCGAGTTGCAAAAACGCCTGGAAAGCCCGCCCGTGCTCGCTCATTTCGACGAAAACGCCGAAACGGAAATGCACACGGACGCCAGTGATATAGGCTTGAGGGGCGTCCTCGTCCAAAAGCAAAGCGGTTACAAAAAGATAATCGCCTATGCCAGCCGTGGTGTGTCGAAAAAGGTGAAAAACTACTCTGCCTCTGAGGAAGAGTGCCTGGCCATTATATGGGTGATTTCAAAATTTCGCCCATACGTGTATGGAAGACCATTCAAGGTTGTGACAGACCACCACGCGCTGTGTTGGCTCGCCATTTGGAAAGACCCCTCTGGCCGTATTGGGCAGTGGAGCTTGCGCCTGCAGGAGTTCGACGTTACAGTCGTCTATAAAGGAAACACTCCGACGCCGACTGCTTGTCCCGCGCCCCCTGTTGACCCAGCACCACAAGACTCTGATGAAGACAAAGCGTTCTTCGGAATCGTGACGGAGAGCGACCTAGCCGCCCAGCAGCGTTCCGACCCCGACTTACGGGTCATAATCGACTACGGCGACGTCGCCGTTCCTAGGACCTTCAAACGCAGCTTACCAGCCTTCAGCCTGCGAAACTCCCTCCTCGTGAAGAAGAATTTAAACCCCGAAACGCGAACGATTTACCTTCTTGTCATCCCCGCGGACCTTCGTGACGAAATTTTTGAAGCGTGCCACGACGACCCGTCTTGAGGACATGTCGGCACAGCTCGCACTATCGGAAAAATCAAGCGAAGTTCTACTGGCCCCGCCTTACCTTTGACGTCACCCACTACGTCCGGAGCTGCCGTGACTGCCAGCTACAAAAACGCCGCCGATGAGACCCGCCGGACGTCTGCAGCCAATCGCCGTCCCATCGAGGCCCTTCCAACAGATTGGAATGAACCTTCTGGGCCCGTTCCCTACGTCACGATCCGAGAACAAGTGGATTGTCGTAGCGACAGACTACATGACGCGCTACTCAGCGACGGCCGCTCTTCCGAGGGGGACTGCACAAGAAGTCGCGAAGTTCTGTATTAACCAAGTTGTGCTGCGACATGGAGCCCCTGAAGTCCTAACGACGGACCGCGGAACGGCCTTCACTGCGGAGCTTATGCAAGGAATCTTACGCTGTAGCAACACAGATCACAGAAGAACGACGGCGTACCACCCCCAAACGAACGAACTAACGGAACGTCTGAACAAGACGATCGCGGATAGGCTGTCTATGTACGTCGACGTTGAACATAATACTTGGGACGAAGTCCTCCCGTTTGTCACGTTTGCGTACAACACAACGACCCAGGAAACTACGCAGATGACACCGTTCGAGCTTGTCTACGGAAGAGGGCCGACTACGATGCTCAACGCCATGCTTCCGCACGTAGAAGACGACGACCTCAACGCCGACGTCCAGGGATACCTTCAACGTGCGGAGGAGGCCCGCCACCTCGCTCGAGTTTGTTCAACGGACCAGCAGCTGGTGGATTGCGGGCGCTACAACCTCCGACGCCGAGACGCCGAGTATCACCCAGGGGATCGTGTTTGGGATCGGACTTCCATCCGACGACGCGGACTCAGTGAGAAGCTTCTGCGATGTTATTTCGGACCCTACCAGATTCGACGCCTTGTAGGTCAACTTACCTACGACATGGTCCCGGATTGGCATTCCGGTACATCACGACGACGCACGCGATCCGAAATCGTTTACATGGTTCGCCTCAAACCTTACTGCGCGAGATGGACTTTTTTGGCTGTAGTTGTTAGTTCGGAATGTAATTTCATTGTAGCATCGGGTCGATGCACTCTTAGAGGGGGGTAATAACGCAAACCATGCATTGGGTTTGCTTATTTATGGTTTGTTTTTACTGCCCAGCTGCGCCCGGCTGTGTTATCTGTGTTTCAAGCAAAGCGCATGTTCCATTCTTTATTTTTATGCCGCACGGGTTATCTCATTCGGAGAGCGTTTCGCCTGGAATACTCTTATCCGATCTACAATGTTGTGGAAGTAAATCGACGGTCCGAGAAACACTCGCGCCCAAAGAGAAAAGCCTGCAGAGCAGACGCCGTGGTATTCTTATCCCCGACGCTCACTTGCGCACGTCACTCGGCTGACCTACGTTAGGGGAGTTGTTAGGGGAGCACAAGTTCGCTCCAATAAACTTGTTTTCCTTGAAGACAACTGCGGCGTCTTTGGCATGATGACAATACATTTGAAACGAAGCCGCATTCGTTGTCCACGCTACAAAATGAAGCCAACCTCTCACTGTGCCAGTATCAGGTCTAAACGAGGCGACAGTATAATTTGTGCCTGACGTATTTAGAGGTGACAGGGGTGATATGCTGCTATCGTCACCGACGCGAGGAAGAGCGTCGACGATGCGCGCAGAACCGCGTCCACGGGTAGCTCTTGCAGGTGATCGCGCGCTGTGCGAAGACGCAGCTGCTCTTTAAGTGACCTAAACGTACAGTCATGGACAATTCAAATGTGAACCGCGGAGCGCATGGCCGAAGATACCGGTGCAGTCATCTGGCTGCAGCCGTGGAAAACGCACGGACATGCGCAGTTGATATGTCGGGTGCGAGGCTGCGTGTCCAACTTCGATATGTCGCCGTCTCCTCGCTCGCATGCTTGCCTTGTCGCCATGCCGCAAGGGCGCTGCAAGCACTGAAAGTACCAGCGCTGCTGCAGCTGAAGGTGTTGGTCGCGTTCAGAGCAATGCGGCTCGTATTCGCTTGCAGCTGCGGCCAGTGCTTGCGTGGGAAACGCGTTCACGCTCTCGTTAGGTATGCTGTTGTTCATCATGCTCATCATGCTTTCTTGAAGAGAAGAATCGCACAGATATGGAGCCAAAATAAATGCATGCCGCCTAGCTTCTGATGGTGATGTATTGTTTTGCGTTCGTGGTGCAGTGGCTCGGGAATCCAACAATGAACTGGCCGCTAAGAATGCACCTTTATTTAACGGAGTCATGGGTGAGTCATTTCGCGGAGTTGGTGCTAGTAGCAAACAATAGATATACCACCAGAATTAATCTCCAATGATATAAATTAACTGCAAGCATTGTGTGGTCTGGGAAAATTACTGGCAGAATTCTAATATTACAAAAATGAGGAAGATAGGCAGGTCCAACCATTCCATAAGCAAGTTGCCCTTCCGCAATAATTTTGGCGGCCTACTGTTCTCGTTTGTTTTTCTTTTTGGCAGCCCCTTGAGTGCTTGTATAAATCTGCGGAGCGGGCAGCACTGAGCTTGGTTTGAGAGTGACGTCGTGATTTGCTCAAGTTACTGAACCCCGCATGCAAGGCTATGTCGGCAATGTGACGCCGGCACACACGGTGAGCAGGCGCTCGTGTGAGCCGAGCACAGACTGGCCGCAGATAACATCTCGCGACGCGTCGCTAATAATTGTTTTCAGCGCTCTTGCGGCATGGCGAGAAGGCAAGGATGCGAGCGAGCAGAGGGCAAGGCATCGCTGTGGGACACGCAGCCTCGCTCCCGACATCTCAACTGCGCATGTCCGTGCGTTTTTCACTGCCGATGCCAGGTGACGGCACCGGTATCTTCGGCCATGCGCTCCGCGGTTCGTATTTGAATTGTCCATGACTGTACTCTTTGCTTATAGATGTCACCATAACAAGTTTTTTTAGGGCGCGGAAAGGCGAAAAGAAGCAAAACAGAACCAAAACACTGCACGAGCCCATATCAGCCACGCAGCGCACATCCCGTTAACGCCGCTGAGAAGCGGCGGCAGGCGGCGCAGCGATCGCGAAGCTCGAGGCGTATACTCCTCGTCAGTCGCGGTACAGTGAACTAGAATAGTCGCGGTGTTTCCAGGCCTGTGAAGCTTGGACGTTTTCTGTTTTCCCTATTCGCCGCGAGATCGAAATGTAGGTGGCGACAGCGTCGCGCTGCTAGTGTGGATGCTCTGCTGAGCGGCCCGGGAGAATGCACACTGTGGGCGCGCTTCGTTCCTTTTTCGCGTCGTATGTGACCATAAAAGTCACAGACAAGAGTGGTATACTGTAGTTCGGTTCCTCAACGTTCAATGTATTGCATGGAAGTGACAATAAGTTTTCATTACTACGCCGAAAAAGCGGCGACCCTCGGGGAATCTTGGAAAGGCCGAAATACGACAATGAACTTGTACGCCGTGGCTCATAGCAAGCTCGATCTTTCCCGACTGTGGCTTTGATGCTTGTTCTTCATACTTAGGTCCACCCGAAGGGGTTAAGACCTGACCATAATATGCATTTGGTTATGCTGAGTGAAGCACATTTTTGGACAAGGTGATTCATGTGATTAGAAAATGGGGTATTTAAAAATGACACACGAAATGCTACAGGAAAGACACTAACTCACAAATGCTTGATTTTACCGAGAAAGCCCCGTGAAATACTTCTGCGCATCCACAGAAACGTATTTCAAATAATACATAAAATTACCAACCCAGTATAAGGAACGCCTGTGAAAAATGGTATTAAAAAAGGGTACGGGAAGAATTCGATCACACAGGCGCCTGCGATTGTAAAATACGTCCCCAGTAATGTATGGGCGATATAGCGCACGGGTCGTGTGCAGTGTAATTGTTTTTGTTTGTTTCCTCTTCCTAAAAGGACACAGCGTCATTTTACAAGGGTGTGTCAAATGTACGGGTATGCACGTTGATTTTCGCTTCTTATCCGTTTCATGTTTTTCGTTTAAATAATCACCACGCCACCTTTCAAAAGTACCCTTTGACATTCCCGAAACGGCTAATGACTGCACTCATCAATAAGAAAAGTGCAATGTGTCGAAGCAATGTTTATACGTTTCACGCTCAAGCGGTGACAACGGCGACGATGTTTCGTGGAGCTAAACTAGCGCGTTACCCCCCCCCCCCCCCCAACGACTGCTGATTAATGTGTTTCTAGACAAAATTCCCAAGCAGAGATAATTATACCACTGCTTTGTGCGAAACAAGTGCCCATATTCATTATTTATCGTGTGCAGCACGCGTCTTGCACCTGGCGCAACGTGAACAAGGAGACGACGCAACAGCGCCATCCACACTAGGAGTGGTTCGTCCCGCCACCGCCAGGGGCCGACTCTGTTCGATCTCGGGGCGAATGGCGGCATAAAACTCGATGCCCCATGTGACCAACCTACGGCGCAGTTTTCGACCATAAAGTTCAGCAGGTGGCGCAACCGGTTACTTTTGGTAGAGAATACAAAACATTCATTCCGTGACTCAGAGAGCCAATAAAGTTCGCTTACAATGTGTTGTTTAAAAATATTATTAACAAGTTCCGCATCAAACATGCGTTGAGCAAAAATGTGCGCAAATTTTTACAAACAGCCGACCGGTACACCACCTCGCTTCTAAATTAGCAACCACAAAGCCGCCAATTCAAATTGACACCGCTGCAACGGCCCACCGTTTCTAAGTGCCCGGAGCACTAGTTTCGTGACTCTTTCGTGTTATGTGCTTCCATCAGTTGTTGAGAGGACTGGCAAAATGCGGGAATTGAGTGCTTGTGGAGTGACAAATGTGGGAAATTCCGCATAGGAATACAGCTGTCGAGGCCGGAATATTTTATTCTTCTAACAGAAGGTGAGTGTTATGCACTCCGCTAGAAAGACGGTGCAAACGAAACCGTTGTCGCCGACAATACGTCATTTGTGCATGACTTCCGCTGGAATATTGTCTTATTACATGATTCAAATATAAAATATGCATTCCTTGGAGTTTTTGATCAAACTGCATGCGGAGTTAGCTAAAAAAACTTGAAAACAAGTGAAAAATCCTTAAGAAACAGCCTCTCAACCCCCCTGGCCGCTTTTGAACATTTCTGACTATCTAGAACCCGAAAAGTTGTGGGCGCATTTGCCTCAAAAAGGTGTGGCATTATTTCAGATGCAAGTTTTGAGGCTACCAAAAGACAGTAATTCGCCCGAGCTTTACCTAACTGTTGCCTTTCTGTTTTGATGTACCTTCATAGAGACGTGGTGATGCGAGTTAGGTTATATTAGCATGCCTTGTGGCAGCTGATGCTTGCGTCATGGTTAATACGCGTGAACTCAAAAATACTGCGTTATTTTTTTTCAGAGGTCGGTGTTCATTTAAACATTCTGGCTGAACTTTTAACATTGTCGGCGCACGGACAACTGCACGAAAGACTGGCAGGCCATTTCAACTCTACGTGCTTGCCTGATGACTGGTGTGTTAATGTATATTTAACTTCCACTTATAGTTGTTTCTCCTAATTCGTGTGGCCTGATTCTCTTAAGTATTCCTTCTTCCAATTAAATTTACCTTTTCCATTCATTCCTTGTTTTTTTGCAGATACAACCAAAGAACAAAGAAGCACACACATGAAGACGACCACATCAAGTTCTCAGCACGAGCAAATGTATTATGTTGCCTGCAGGTAAATGTTGCAAAGTGCCAGGTATTTTCACCAAATGTTAAAAAGAAGGTCAGCCTAAATCAATGCGTTCATACATGTGATGTGCATATATCTCAGTATGAATGGAATAGTTGTTCAATTCAAGGACACCATATTCGATGTCGAAAAGTGTTTAACTTCAGCCGAGTATTCGGTGTACTGCAAATATTGAGACGCATCAAAATGTGTGATGTGATATTGCTACGTAGCTAGCCGCTAGGCTCTCTCTAGCCCAAAAATTGAACGTTTATCAATAAATCACGATGCGTACACATTGGCAAATGTAAGAAAACAAATGCGGGTTCTAGTTTACTTTCTTCCATTCCCTTTCACTGCTGCTCAAGAGTACTTCACTTTCTCTGTACATTTACGACCCTTTGCACACAAACAAATTGCTGTAAGACCAACTGTAGAGCTCCTGTTATCAGCCTAAAGCAAGTTCGTGCAAGAAGCTGAGAGGAAGTAAACTTTATTAGAGCAGCTCATTTCTGATAGACGCCATGATTCTATGCTCTGGTGATCGAGTAGGTGTCTCCTTTGTTAATAGCGCTGTGCGGACCTTGCACGTGGGCTTTAAACCTTTGTACACAAAGAAAAGTTAGGGGTCAGAGTTTGTCTTGGAGGTCTGGAGATGTAGTAGCCCGGGTCATCTAGAAACGGGGATAAGCTTGTGGCAAAAGTGAAGAATGAGGAGGTGTGGGGCTTTGTACCTCAAGGGCAGATTGCTTTAGCGAGTTGGATGGGTTGCCTGCGTATACCTCGCAAGGGCTTTTTGTATCGAATATAATAAGGAAGGCCACTGCTACACTCAGTTAGTAAGCATGTGAAAATCCCAGTTCCCTACATGGCACAATTTTACATGTAGCCACCGACTGCGTTGCACAAGTGGGTGAAAACTATTCAATCAATACACCATGATGTCACTCCCAAAAATATTGCCCGCAGGACGGTCTTATTCTAAATTGTAAACAATGGAAGACAGTAGATACTATTGGTTGAACCTACAAGGAGACTACAAACTTTAAGGCGTGTACAGAACTGTACAGAACAATGCAGTCCATGCATTGCAGTGTCAAATCATATTTGTAAGTCTTGCTTACTGATGTGCATGGGGTTTTTACATTTATCAATCACTGAAGCATAAAAAGTGCTTACAAAATTTTAGTGTCAAAAGTGCTTTTAAAATTTTAGTGTCAATACATTTATCAATCACTGAAGCATAAAAAGTGTTTTTAAAATTTTAGTGTCAATACAGTATAAGGCCATCCACATTATTACTGGCAAAATTCAACGTTTCATTTAATTTATTTACAGGACGGGGGCTCTTGGCCGAAGTATAGTCAGCGTTGCAACAGATACAAAAAATAATACGATGAGAACAAGAAGAATACAAGATTAACGAGGTTAAAGGGAAGCTGAAGCGCTTTCCAAAAAAATTGAGTTAGATTAACAGTTATATATTTTCTTGCGCGCTGATTCCGAATATCACATTGAAATTGATCGTACATGAGTACAAGTGGCATTTATCTTGCAAAAAGCGCGGACCCGTTTGAATGACGCGCGCTTTTCGTCTTTTGACGCCCCTGATTGGTTGCGCCCGTCATGACGTCAAAGGAGGACACCCTTCGGCCGCGCGGGTTGTCGGAAGTATTGAGAACGATCGCACGGTTGCCTTTGCGGCAATTTAGCTTGCAGTTTAATTTTCGCACATGACTGGAAGTTTGTTTTATAATTTCCCGTGCTGTTGGTTCAATTATCTTGGAGCTTAAATTTGCTTTACACGACAGAGAACCCCAAAGCAGTGACTGTGACGTCGACTAGTGGGTTCCATCAAAATATTTTTGAATTAGGCAACCAGCATAGGGGGATTTTATACCTTATGTTAATACTAGGTACTGCCTTAACTGTTTCTTATTATACATAAAACCATTTATGCCGAAGATTAATGGGCGTTTTATAAACAATCTACCAGCGAAAAGCACGTACGGCACTGCGCGATAAAATAGCATTCATGCGCTGTAAACGTATATGCGAGACACATCTTGCCGGTACACGCATAAACCAACAAGCAGACTCTGCTTCCGCATTTCCTTTGTTCGTTGTCGCCCACCCCAGCCCCGTTACTCATCCCCGTACACAGACCCACACGCGCGCGCCATTTCGGCAGCGGCGCTATGGCGCCTCATAGCTGCACTTCGATGAGTGGCGTCTTACTGTTTCGCATGCATTTATTCTGAAAACACTGCAGCATACTAGTGCCTGCTCAGCATTATTGGCTATGTAGTAGGGCTTGAATTGCGCTTGCGCGTTGCGCATTCTGCTACAATATTACGGCCACCTCGTTATAATTAACAGACCAGTCGGACAAGGCAGTTACGTTGTAGTTACGTTACTTTAGGTAACAATCACCAAACGTTTGTGATAATGAATCGTTGGCCTGTTTCAGAATTTCTAGATTTAAGCATTTACCGCGCTAGTCGGACAGAGGCCGTATATTTACTCTTCGCTCCTAATTTGTTTAGTATCATCATTAAATATATCCCCGACTATCACTGGAGCACACTTGAGGTTCAGTGACAACAAGTGCTTGCCAGGTTATAATATGCAGTCACACGGAATCTTGGGCAAAAAATTAGGCCCCCGCAGTCAACACAAATTATGGCACGGTGGTGGTTAGGAGTGGTGTTTTTTTTTTAATTCCAGACAAACATCATCTTATTGTGACATGTATACTTGCAAAATAAGTAATCTGGTTGTCTTGGTTCTTTTACTTTGTAGGAATACTGTTTATCTCTTAGCCGGGAGAGAACTGCTACCAGGATTGGCCCTTTTTTTGAACACTGTCCTGAGCCCATAGGAAAAGAAAACCGACGCGTTTAACGAAACAAGTATTTCCTGAACAAATGTGACTTGGTTTCTGGAATGGAACGAAACAGCCCCCGCCAAAGTACAGCAGTATTTCCCATCCTTCCTAAATCTACAATCTAATGTGAACATTCACGTCCGTCGCATAAAAAAAAAAACTGCATTGGAGCGGTTTACAAGTATTTAACGTAGTGTAGTATATTCTCTGTCATCAAGCACAGCCACCTCGGCTGTCGCTTCCGTATGTTATCAAGCATCCCGGCGTGGCATTATTCTGCTTATGAATACGGCATGATAACGTATGCCTCGTTTGGCGTTCGTGCATACTTTTTGAACACGAAAATTGTACAAATGAGTGCTATCAACCACAACAACAACAAGTATCATTCACAAGGAAACACGGCGAAAAGAGCATGGCCGAGGCAGCCGATCCGGCCGGCAGTCCAGGTATGACGTTTTTGCGCCGGTTTTCGCCCGCGCTCTTCGGTCTTCCGGCATCGCGCGGCGAGATGGGGGCGGGGCATCGGGCCACTTTTGTTTGCTCATTGCGCCGCTTCTATTGCATGTATTGCGAAAATATTTCGTACACATGAACTATTCAATGTGTACTTGCTGCTAGTCAACTTTTCTTTTAATTCTAAAACCGCTTCACCTTCCCTTTAAATTCAACTCATTGCAGCAAACGGTGTTAATCAGGGTAATTGAACTAACAATGTGGCTCTTCGACGTGCAAGTGCGAGTCAACACAGGGTGCGTAATACGTTATTGTGCAGCTGCGTTCTGAAATCATATTTATCCTCTCTTGCTTATGGAAATTAAATTCCTTGTAGAATTTTTACTGTGTAAATATGAAGGTAAAATTGTTTAGACCTAGTGTATTTAATTACATTCGATGTGTCATCAGCAATTAAAATATCTCGTTCATGAGTATTAATTACAGCACATGATTCGTAACCACCCTAGAGCGTAATAAACAGCAGATACCAACGTTATGTACATCCTATTGTTGAACGGTAAAGCTACTGTTTATGCCAGCATCAAGTATAATAATGGGGCATGCAAAAAGAATTACTGTAATTAAACTAGTTAGCAATTACTAGTTTAGCAATTTTCATGCAACAGAGCATATCGGAGTACTTTAAAATTTTTTAAAGTGTTGGTAAAGAAAGTCAGATAAATATTTTTAATGTCGTGGGTGTTTTCTTTCTTGTTTTTCAACTTGTGATGCTGCTTAGCGCGAGCTTGGGGCCTGTCGCAGCCCCCCCTTCCCCCCCCCCAAAAAAAAGAGGTAGAGAAAAAAACGCCGTGCCTCAAACACTCGTTCACCGATTTTAGTTCCATTGCTACGTTCAAATGTCGATATGTTCGCAGTAAGTGATAGCGTTCGCAATAACTACCGCTTTAGTCCGAGAGAATTTCCAAGCGTCTGTTTCCTTCGTAACGTGTTGCGACGTCCAAAAAGAAAGAAAGATACGGGAAGCAGAATATTGGAAGCAATGTGCCCTGCGTTCGAAATCTCAGCGCAAGTGAACGAGTTGTTATGGAAAAAAAAAAGTTGCCACGAAAGCGACGTACAATTGCAGCGATCGAAATGACATGATGTCCTGGCCTCTGTAAACTTGCGGATGTCAATAAACGATTTGTTCTCACTTGCTGCTCACTGTGGTTTGTGCCAGTCGAGGCCATCAGTTCACTAACGCGGCGCAAGTAAACACGCGGCCAGCGTGCCAGCCAGGAGCCGCCAAGAGCAGCGAGCCGGCGGCCACCGTTCGAGGGCAGCCATGTTGTTAAAGAGCTCAAGCGCCCCGTGCAAAAAGCGTCCGCCATGTTTACAAAGCCTTGTTTGGAGCGCCACCAAGCGGGCGTCCTCGGTAGTTCACGACGCCACCACTATGCTTTTCTGGCAGTACAGACCAAGGTAAATATAAATGGTAGCGAAGCTTCGGGCGAAAAGCGGTTCAGAACCTATTGCCAGCGACATCAGCAGGGGGGTTTATGGGAGTGGCGAATGAAGCGCGACTATACTCGGTTACAACCGGATCCCGGTTTGCCACCAACTGCAATCAAAATAAACAACTGATTGATTTTATACAGCAGTGGAAGGCATGAATATAGAATAAAGGTTCAGAGAAAATGCAAGATGTTTTTTACAAACACCGAGGCGAATCATACGACAGTATGCTAAAGTACGTTTCTCTAGTCAAGAGTCAGTACTAGTTCAGGTGGAGTTGACTTGAAGCACACACGCCAAGGGCTCGCCAACTTGCAACAGATGGCAAGGACACGAGCCCTCAGCGATCAGAGGCCTGCTCAGGCTATTTTCAAGTCAAATTTTCCCGCTAATACCACCAAAATGACGTCACTTTCTGACGGGATCTTGCGTCACATCCTGTTTATTTTTTGTTCCGCCGGAAGTGTTCCCTCCTCACACAGATGGCGCTAAGCCCCATTAGTTTTCTGTGATCTGCTTTTTTTTTGTTGTTGTTGTTAGTTGTGCTGACTGATGGATGTCAGTCACTATTTTTTTCTTTCTTTTTTGTTGTCTTACCTATATGTATTTGCCCCCCCCCCCCCTTATGTAATGCCTTCGGGCCCTTAAGGAACTAATAAATGAAATGAAATGAAATGAGCAGCTTAAGAGACGCCATTTTCTGAACGTATGGGCTTCTATGGAAGCTTCGCTACCAGTTACATTTACCTTGGTGCAGACAACGCTACACCTTCGCTTCCCTAAAATCCCCCCCTGTTCTGTGGTGTTTCTCTCCCCGTGACATTGTGCGATGCCGCGCCTTCCTCGGCAGCCGCTTGTTCGGCGCACTGGAGCGTGGGCTGTGATGGCGGAACCGCGCTATACAACAACATCGCTCTTTACGCAACAGTCGTGTGTGTCCTTAGTACGTGCTAGAGATCGGGCATTAAGGTTATCGGGCATTTAGGGCATTGGTCCTTATAATACAATATAGCAAATCCTGAGTATAGATAAACCCCAACATAGTAAGTCCAACCGGCGGGCATCTTTCCTGTACTTCTCTATATGCAGGGTTCCTCGAAAAAAAATACCTCGAAGGTCCCAGTCAATCAATACAACCGAGCAGACGACAAAAGCGTTATCGATCATTTAGAAATAGCGTTCGAGGAATTTTCATCTCAGCCCGGGGCCAGTATTAATAATTTATGGTTAAAGTTCAGAAACGCAATACAGTTTTGCGAAGCTAACTTCATTCCTACTAAATGGAAGCGCACAGAACGGAAAACGCCCTGGATTACACGTAAGATCATTCATATTAAAAGAAAGTTACAAAAATTGCGAAAGAAAAAACAATATTCCGCAAAAATAGCCCAACTCGCGCGAAGATTAAAAAAAAGAAATAAAAAATGCAGGAAAAAATTTATTTTCAAGCACGTTGACAAGTTTTATGATAAATCAGCCACATAAGTTTTGGCGATATTTATCCAAACCAGTTGCCCCTATCGCTACACTGGAAGTTGAGGGAGTTGTTATAAACGACGCAGAATCCATCTCAAAATGTTTCAATCAGTACTTCCAATCTGTATTTACACGTGCCCCTACCGTAACAGCACCAGCGACAGCATCCTCTTCGTTAATGCCGGGTATGAGATAACAGAGCCAGGTATTCTTAACTTGCTCTTGTAGATTGACGCCAAGAAAAGTGCAGGCCCTGATAATGTGTCTAATGTTTTCCTTAAACGATACGCCGAACAACTGGCGCCGTTCTTGCATGTGATCTTTACGACGTCCCTCAGGACAGCCACTCTGCCCGACGATTGGCTTTGCACAAAAATCACTCCGATACATAGAGACGGCAACAAACTGCAGGCAGAAATGCACCGGTCAATTTCGCTAACCAGCTGTTGCTGCAAATTGATGGAACACATTCTAAATAAAGCAATAATAAATTATTTGGAAGAAAATAATCTGATTTATTCAAAACAACACGGCTTTCGCAAAGGTTTGTCCACGGTGACTCAGCTTCTAGAAATAACTCATTATTTTGCTTCAGCAATAGATGCCAAACTCCAAGTTGATGCAATATTTATTGATTTCGCAAAATCGTTTGACCGCGTCCCGCAGAAAAATTACTCAAAAAGCTCAAGTCTATTGGCATAAATTCTCAAATATTATCGTGGGTAGCAGCATATCTATCAAATAGCACTCAATATGTATTTCTCAACAAATCGTAATCTGACCGTCTTAATGTTTTTTCAGGTGTCCTGCAGGGTTCCGTACTGGGCCCTTTACTTTTTCTCGTATATGTTAATGATGTCGCTCATTGCGTTGAAGATGGAGTTACCGTGCGACTCTTTGCCGATGATGTGTTGTTTACACTAGCCTGCATGATGTTGCAGACCAAGTGAGGCTAAACTCTTCCCTCTGTAATATAGCCCGTTGGTGCGACACCTGGGATTTGAAAATAATACTAGCAAAACAAAGTGTAGGAACAGAACTCAGAAGAGATCACCTCTCCAATTTAACTACACATTGAATGGCTCCCAAGTGTCCCGAACAAATTCCATAAAATATTTAGGCATAACATCACACATACCTTGAAATGGGATGTTCACATTGAAAACACCTGCATCAAGGCCTTCAGGCAATTGTGCTTCATTCGTACAAAACTGTCGGCAGCCCCTCTTCATGCCAAATTAACGGCTTACAAGACTCTTTTGAGACCCATCCTCGAGTATGGTAGTATAGTTTAGAATCCACATCAACAATATCTTGTACACAAATGAGGAAAAATTCAAAATAAGGCACTTCGTTTTATTTACTCTAAATATTCTAGACACGACAGTGTAACTTCGTTGCGCATGCTAACGCGCATTCCAACCTTGTCGTCACGTCGTAGTGTTGCCGCTATGAAGTTCATGTATCCTTTGTATCGGGAAGCTATAAACATACAAAAGTGATTACCTTAAACCCCCTCACCGAGACTCAACAAGGACGAATCATGAGAAACCTTTCAGACCATTTAGCAGTCGTACAAATACATTCAAGTATTCTTTTTTTCAGCTGGCCATTGAAACATGGAATGGATTACCGTCAGATGTTATCAACGCCCCATCGGTTGATAGCTTTGCTAGGAAAACGGAATTGTGGTTTACTTTGACTTTGGAACAGTGAAGGCGTTCGGCAAATAAATTTTTCTTCATCATGATTTTGTACCAAACCTGAACAAAAAAACATTGCAAGTGAATTGTTACCGCTTCATTGCGCATGTTTGAGTTTACTGTTTTCCGACTTATTTTACCCTATCCCGTATTGCATCTGTTTGCAAGTGTTTTACTGCATTTTTTGTTTTAGAAAAAACTTACTTATCTACACCGTCATTGCTGTCGGTTCACTTTGTATTATCTGTCAAACTAAAAACACAGCGGAGAGCATTCTTGCGTTTTCTTTTCTTTTTATGTGCTCTGGCAAAGGCGTGGTTGATTGTTGTGTACTCTTTAACGTCCAGTTTGCTTTTTGTACCTATTTGTGTAACGTGCATTATATGCCCAGTTCCTGTATGAGCCTGAGCAAGGCTTACAGTATTAATAAATAAATAGATAAATAAATAAAAAATAAAATAAAAATAATAAATGCTGCAAAGAGGAAAGTTCATCAATCCCCCTATCAGTACAAATTGGCATGGGTGTATCGTTTTAGCCAACGAAGCTGATGAAGATTTCGAGAAACACAGACAAACGCTACACATAACCACCGATATCAGATAATGCGAACAAGCGAAAAAAGCGAAGACTCAATGCGAGACAAAAAATTGCACTAGATACACGCACCACGTAGTGCAAGTTTTCATAAATGACAATAACAACCACTTTGTTAGTTAAGGAAACATGAACCACGTTTTTGTGCATGCTGTGTTCACAGCAACGTAGTATACACCATCAAATCCCCACCCCCAGCCTCTGAAAATTCCTTGCTAAAGGCAGTGAATTCCCAAAATCAAGGAGTGCTTCATGTGGCCTGTGCCTATAGCGACCTAAAATTTACTATTGCTCTACGGCTAACTACGTCAAACATTGAAATTTGAGTCATTACCCTTGAAAAGGCTAGCCTGTGAGAGAAATGCACCAAACAGTCGGTATGTCAGCCCATCTCTTTTCCACGGGATCAGACGCGGGGCCCCAAAACCAGTATAGACGTGGGCATCCTTTTTTTTCAACCGATGCCGAAGGTAACGCGCGTTAGTGCGTGCAGCACCCATTGTGAAATGGCACACGACGTCAGGCATACAGCTTTGATGCGAATACTCCCACAACCGTTTGTCGGTGACCGTGACGTTATAATACCACAGTTACCTCCAGCGTCGGTTGAGTAGGCTCCAGGAAGATGCTCTCCGGCCCACGCAAGTGGTAACCTCGACATTTATGGAGCCCATGGCGAGTGAATGAAGCAGTGGCCAGTCAACTTCGTCGTTCGTCTGATGATGACAATGATGATGATAACGCAATGAGTACTTGGTCAGCCGAAGCAGGCCGCAGCAGAGCAAAGCAGGCCAGGCCTTGCCAACAAGGAAAGGCTTGAGCGGCGCAGGAGCAGCGCTGGTACGCAGGATTAAAACAACCCGAGAGTCAAAAATTTCAGAGAAAAATTAGACTCCTTACGTGTTGTGTGTGTGTGATAAGTGGCGCTCACCTGTCATCATCATCACCAAAAGGAGCATCGGGGAGTGTGCCTCGCGGCTATCATTATCATCATTGCAACTTCGGCGGGCCTGCAGAGCTACAGCAAAAGAGAGAATGAGCGTGCTGGAGACGGAGGCGGCACGCCGGTCATCCAGCGCGACGAGACTCCGGCGGGGCTCGGCGCAGTGCACCCCTGACGAGCACTGGGCCCTGAGTGAGCCGTTGCCCCCCCCCCCCTTCATTCCAGCGACCGTCACCGACGCGACGCAACGCCGAGACATTACCACCGGCAAGAACCGTCCCACGACGCCTTCGGTAATGGTGACGGCATCGCGTTGCTCGGAACTATTTCGCGGCATTGTGTGTTTCTTCAGTGTTTTGTGTACCGCGTCCGGCACATCATTGTAGGGGCCATTTTCCACTCTAGCACGATTGTTGTTGTTGATGTTGTTCCTTTGTTTGTGGCGAATACCCGCTCGGGGGATCGGCCACGATCGGGAGCTTTATTGGGGCTAATGTTCCCGATTCAGGGAACTAAGTTGGCCCCTCCAGCAGAAGTAATTTGCTCCTGTTGGACTGCGCGAGCTGCAACTAAAATGGCACAAAACAGCGAAAAGTACGTCTTTCATCGAATTTTTTTAGTTAGGCTGTATGATACCTGTGGAGAGACAAGCCCGGTTTCCCGATCTGGCATTTCATGCAGAAAAATCGATTGAGCGGCGACACCAGTTTTTACGCTATCGGCGTCTTTATTTGTTTTATTTGTACATAGCGCACCCCCCACTTGTGACTAGGGCAGGAGTGAGCATTCAACAGAACCAAAAAATAGCAATTAAACAGATCGACAGAGCAATACAGCAAAAGAACAATGAGCACAAATCACAAAGGGGAAGTAAACGTTTTTTCAGCGGAAGGGAATGAGTGTCACCAGAGAAACCATTACAGAGTTCGGCAGTGATCGGGAAGAAGCTAAATATGAATGCGTCGGCTCTACAATGGTAAGGCTTGATACTGACCCGAAGTCAAAGATGACACAGTCGTCTTCAAGGAAAAACAAGTCTATTGGAGCGAACTTGGGGAGCGTAAACAAGACCCAATTTTCGCGAATATTCGTATTGACAAAATACATAGTTTCTATGCACGTGTCGAGATTAATTGGCGCGCACGAGTCCGTTGTGGGTCATCTCACTGCAGTCAGTATTGTGCGAGTGCAGTAAACGTAACAACAGCAGTGGTTTTGTATTCTAACAATGCCGCACCAACTGAGTACGTTGCATCCTCGATGATCATTTCGAAGCGTCACATTTTAACAGCGAAGCTGTTGAGCAAATCATTCGTGTATAATGCCTGCAGCGTTAAAGAATACCAACAAAATGCAAAGTGCTCATGCACGCGTGCCTCTAGTGCGCTTTGGTCCAGTTAAGCATGCCCATTTGCGGAGATTGGCCATTATTTGCAATAAAAAGAAACTGCAGCGCTCGCCACATAACGCGAGCGCACGACCGTCGAACCAGCATACCCACTCTGGGAGAGTGGACAACATTGGCCGCAAAAAAGCTCCAGCGTTCACCGTATCATGGAAACACTTGCTCGGAACTAAAAAGACGCCTCATAGCGCACTCCCGTTGTTAATTTGCACTCGTGTCATCGTGTGCACGCGCTCTGTACTGTAAAAAATTACGCCCACCTTCCCTCGCGGGAACCCTGGTGTGATGCGACGCTGAGGGGGGTTCAAGCGCAACGGAGAGCAACCGTCGACCGAAAGGCCGCCGGAGAGCGGCACACCGGTTATATGCGCAGCGCTCCCGAAGGAGAGGAGACCGCGGAGAGAGAGAGTACTGCACATGCGCAGCACCGCGCGCAGCGCGACCGCGGAGAGAGAGAGTACTGCACATGCGCAGCACCGCGCGCAGCGCGCCCACCGGCGGAGTGAGAGCGTTCTGGGCCGCACACCCGCAGATGTTGAGAGAGAGTGTTCGCTCTCACCTGGGCACGCGCCGGCGCCAGTGCGTCTGCCGCGGCTATGACGCAACACAATCCGACACAATCCACTTTAATCCAATCCAATCCAATCCAATCCAATCCAAATCCAATCCAATCCAAGCCAAGCCAAGCCAATCGAATCCAATCCAATGCCCCTCGCGAGAGTGTGTTCGCTATCGGAGAGAAGAGGGGTGAGCGGAGGAGAGTGTGGACGCCGACGACGACGACGATGGACGCACGCAGGAAGGACAGGGCCGCCGACAAGAGATGCTCTCAGCGTCGCATCTCAGGGGTCAGTGTTATGCCCCCTGCTTTTCAACCTAGCACTAATCGATCTTCCGAGGCGACTCAACGAGGTTCCCGATATAAAACACGCCTTGTACGCAGACGACATAACAATTTGGACTGGCTCTGGTTCACTGGGTGGCCTTCAACACAGCCTTCAACAGGCAGCCGACATTGTTAAGGCAGCCGACATTGTTAACCAATATGCCCAGGAATGCGGCCTTTCCTGCGCAGCGCAAAAATCAGAGCTACTACTAGTAAGGAAAAAAGTCACCGCCAAGGACTCCAATGACATTCAGATCAAACTGGACGGCCACACTATAAACCCTTGCAAACACCTCAAAATTCTCGGGCTAATCATCCAAGCGGATGCCAAGAACACTGTCCTGGTGAACCACCTTAAGCACTCAGCAGAACATGTAACGCACATGATTCCCCGAATTCTTAACAGACAGCGCGGCATGAAGGAGCAGGACACAATACGACTCGTGCAAGCCTTTGTCATCTCCCGGATTACGTACGCAACCCCTTACACAGTCCTATCCAAGGCAGAACTCGAAAAAGTAAACATAATCATCCGAAAAGCCTACAAGCAAGCTTTGGGATTACCCAGGAGTACCTCCACGGCCCGCCTGCTGAGTCTCGGCCTTCACAACACTGCCGAAGAACTTATCCAGGCCCGCCTCGCAAGCCACAAACTGCGATTAGGCTTCTCCACTGCGGGGCGACTACTGTTGGCTACATATAAAAGGCAGGCTCAGGAGAAACAGCAACCGCAGATGCTTCCACCAGAAATCAGAAAGAATGTCTACGTCGCCAACCTCCCAAAGAATATGCACCCAGACCATCATGAGGGGAGGAGAAAAGCCAGAGCAGTGGCCCTCCACAAGCGGTATTCCAAAGACTCCTCAGCAGTGTACACTGATGCCGCCCCATACCAGCGTTACCGAGGAGCAGCGGTTGCAGTGGTCACCTCAAGGGATCAACCACTCACCCGTCTCACAATGAAGACCGGTTCGATTCAGGAAGCGGAAGAAGTGGCGATTGCCTTGGCCATAACAGAAACCACCGCGATTACGATAATCACCGATTGTCAAGCGGCATGCAGAAGCTACGCGGCTGGAGCAGTTTCTTCAACAGCACTGCGCCTCCTGAGCAAAACCCCTCCCTCTCGCACGGTCAGAATCGTCTGGACCCCTGCCCACTCCGATCTCCCGGGCAACGACACAGCCCATGCATTGGCCTGCGCTCTCACCAAACGGGCCCCAGAGGAGGAGCACAGTCCAACGCCGATTGAGACCTTCCAGGAAATAACCGAATATTATAGATTAGGTAGAAGGACCTTTCCCCCCGCCCAACGCAGTTTGTCTAAAATGCAGGAAAACACATTACGACGAATTCAAACGAACACGTTCCCAAATCCAGTACGATTAAATCATCTATTCCCCACACAATACTCCCCGGAGTGTACTTTTTGCGGCAATTCAGGCACCCTCTACCACATCGTCTGGGAGTGCGCCCGAAACCCCGACCATCCCCCCATTCCCAACCCTTCCCGTGAGCAGTGGGAGAGCATGTTGTCCAGCTCGAGCATCGACGACCAGATGATCTTGGTTGACCGAGCGGACAGAGCCAGGACAGCCCATGGACTTCCGGGCTAGGAAGCCACCCCACAATTTATTTTTGCTCATTAAAGTTTCTTCTCTCTTTCTCTAAAAGCCGCGACTTGAATGTCGAAGCTTTTGTAGCTGATGACCTATTCCACATGACCTGGTAGAGGCTAGGCTGCAAGGCTGAGGAAGAGGCCGCGCATCGAGACCCTTGGAGTGCAAAGCATCCGCTGGAGATGATCGCGCTTGCAGAGTGGCGTTTCAAAACGTCGAAAAACACGATGAGCTCGCTCTAGCCTTGCTCAACATAAGTTCATTGAAATGCCATGCCGGCTACATCTACCATGACACCACAACGATACTAAAACTCAACTTTGTGTCCGTCAGTGATCACTTGCAACAGCTTCGCCATTCAAGTCTTGCGCGTGAGTGCAAGCTAGCCTGAATCTTTTTTTCCCAAGAAATATTTATGTTCCGCGTTTATTCTGAACCACTAAAGCTGCTGGGTCCCCAGTTAATACATCTGGCAGCCTGAAAACATCATAGATACGCAGGCATGTGCGATTTTAACGAGTTGGTGTACCCCTTTGTAAGAAAGCCTCTTCGGAGTGGCCCACACACTATCGGCGATGTGAGCGCTGAAGCTCGCCCATTCGTCCTCCACATTACTTGATTACCAGTGGCTAGATGACCACTGTTGATACCCCGCGAAAGCCACTTCTTGCAAACCGTAGCATGCTCTCCATGGGCTGTGGCGGGTACAGTCATCAGCGAGCCAGAGGGTGACGAGGTGACCGCCCTCTACGATACGTCCACCGCGCATTCATAATCTCAGTGCGTGATAAGGCAAAGGTGCTGCGCCATATTGTGGGTGGAAATTCAAAAGCAACTTGAACGGGAAAGAATAGACGTGTACGCTTTAGCCGAGACTCACCTCCGGGACCTAGAAGCCCCACCTATCATAGACAATTATGTCTGGGAAGGTTGCAACAGGACCACGGGAATGAAGAAAGGGGGAGGTGTTGGCATGCTCATTAAACAAGGGACCGACTGGCAGAGAGTGCATGAAAGCTGTAAAGAGCATCTATGGGTTAGAGGAACCATAGAGGGGAAAAATACATGGTTAGGAGTGGTGTATCTGTGGACCGGAAGTAGTGCTAGGGAGGAAAATGAGGAAATGGTAAACTGTTTGAGAAGAGATATAAACGAGTTCAAAGATTTGGGCGAAATAATCATAGTTGGAGATATGAATGCCCAAATAAAAGGTTTGGATGGATACACAGACCACAACGGTTCTCTAGTGATAGATCTATGCCAGAAAAACCGGCTTGTAATAGTAAACACGGAAAGCAAGTGTGACGGTCAAATAACGTGGGAAAGCGGTAACAGACAGTCCAGCATAGACTACAGTTTAGTATCCGAGACAGTATACGGAAGGCTGCGGGAAATGAGGATAGATGAAAATGGAACAGACAGCTTAGGAAGCGACCACAAGCGGTTTAGCTTGCACTTTGGAGGCGCAACCCGGACAAATGCAGAAATAGGTACAATAGGAGGGAATAATTTGAATAATGAGCAGTTAAAGATAATCGCTGATAGATTGGAAGAGGAAATCAATAAATACCCAGGCAAAAATTGGGATTACGACGAAATGATTGCGTTCATAAAGGGTAAGATGAATGAAGCAAAGGAACGAAACCGATGGAAAGGGAAGAGAAAGCCGAGAAGCTGGTATAATAAGGAAATAAAAGAGGCTTTTGACCAGCGAAGAAAGGCGTCGAGAGAACATAGAGAAGCAAAAAGAACCGGTATGAAACCGGAGGTAGTGAAGGAAAAGTGGGATGGATGTCTACCGTGGGAAAAAACTAGAAGTGCAGAAAATGGTGCAAGCAAAGATCAAGCAGAAAAGCGAACAATGGATGGCAGAAATACGGAAGAAGGACAAAAGCGCATCCAAGAAGTTTTGGAACCATGTAAAATCACTAAGCTCAAAAAACGATAACCATCAAAAATTCCTGATTGATGAGAAGGGGGAACATTTAGAAGGACAGCACGCGTTGGCGCATATTCATCGAGTGATTAGTGAGAAGTTTAGGACAATAGTGGTAGGGAAACCTGCACCGATAACATTAGCGCCACAAAAGACTGCGGAAAGGGAAATAAGTTTGAGCAACCTTGATTGGAAAAAAGCAGAGCAAAAGGTTTCCCCCCAGACAGCAGTGGGCCTGGACGGAATACCAATGCAACTGATAAACCTACTTGGACCTAAAAGTAAGGAATCGTTTATGAGGGCAATAGATAAGGTGATAGAAACCAAACAAATACAAGAGGACTGGTTAGAAAGTAGGATGAATTTAATATATAAAGGCAGAGGAGACAGAGCCAGTATTGATTCATACAGACCACTCAGAGTAACGTCAGTAGTGTATAGATTCGTAATGCAGGCGATAAAATAAGAAATTCAAGCATGGCTGGAACAAAATGAAATACTTGGGGAACTGAAGAATGGATTTAGACAAGACAGGCGACTGGATGATAATCTGTTCGTGATAACGCAATGCATTGAAATTGCGAAAGCACAGAATAGACCACTATGGATTACGTTCTTGGACATTAAAGGGGAATATGACAACGTAAACAGAGAACGGCTGTGGAGAATGCTGAAACTCCAGGGATTAGATGACGAGTTAGTACAGTTCCTTATAGCAATCTATAAAGACAATAGAGTGCACCTTACTTGGGAAGGACAGAAATGCGCCCAGAAGGTCAACATCCATCGGGGACTGAAACAGGGATGCCCTTTGAGCCCAATACTGTTCATGCTTTACATGGCAGGGATAGAAAAGAAATTGGAAGAAAGTCAAGTAGGGTTTAGCCTAACCCATATGCTGCAAGGCGAAGTGGTACAACAGCATATTCGGGGAATGTTATACGCAGACGATATTGTTATTTTAGCTGATAACCAAACCGATATGCAGCGGCTAATAAATATTTGCGGCCAGGAAGCTAATGACCTCGGGTTAAATTTCAGTGCAAAAAAATCAGGAATAATGGTTTTCAATGATGCTACCACCGACGTAGTGTCTATCCAGTAAGGCGAATTACCTAGAGTGAAGGAATATAAATATTTGGGAGTGTGGATAAACGAAGGGGATAACTACTTAAGTACTCACGAGGAGCAACTCAAGGTTAAGGGAAAGCGAAACGCAGCTATAATGAAGCATAGAGCTTTGTGGGGGTATAACAAATATGAAGTAGTAAGAGGAGTGTGGAAAGGAGTAATGGTTCCGGGTCTCACGTTTGCGAATGCTGTACTCTGCTTAAAATCAGACGTTCTATCAGGCCTTGAAGTAAACCAGAGAACGGTAGGACGTTTGGCCTTAGGCGCGCATGGAAAAACAACTAACGAAGCAGTTCAGGGAGATATGGGCTGGGCGTCGTTTGAAGTTAGAGAAGCTCAGAGTAAAATATGCTTTGAGATGAGGTTGAGGGCAATGGATCAACGAAGGTGGGCAGCTAAGGTATTTAGGTACCTATACTTGAAAAGCGTGGACACGCAGTGGTTAAGAAAGACTAGAAGGCTAACGATGAAATACAGAAAGAACAATGGGGAATCCAAAACAGCCAAGGTAACCAAAAAAAGAGGCAAGGCAGATTGAAACGAATAAATGGAGGGAAAAAATGGAAGCTAAAACGTCGTTAGATATGTACAGGGCTGAGAAGATGAGCATCAGAAAGGAAAATTTCTACGATAATTCCCAGGACAGTGCTTCGCTTTTTGAGGCTAGAGCAGGTTGCCTGCGAACTAAAAGTTTTGTGAGGAAGTATTCACAAAATGATGGGGTATGTGTGGTCTGCGGAAAAGAAACAGAAACTATGCGGCACATAGTGTTAGAATGTGAGGGTATCCATCCAAATCTACATGAATGGAATATTGGGCTTCCAGAAGCCCTAGGATTTAAGGGTATCAGAGAGGAAGTTAACTTCAAGACTATCGAGGGGACGAAAAGAAGATTAGAATAATGGTGGACGAAAAGCAGAGAGGGGAATATTGCCTAGGACAGTTACCACCTGTAACAGGGAAAACAAAGTATTTCGGGCCTAATAAGCTTTAGTGCCTGCCCTAAGCAGCGCTAGTATTAAACCAAGAGTGTAAAACATGGTTATATTAGTCCTTTTTGGTAAGATGACATGTCATCACCCCGCTTCAAAGGGGAAACCAATAGCAATCATCATCATCATCATCATCATATTAAGCCACAATGGGAGCCAATCAGCGTCGCGCTCGCATCCCGCCACATCGCAGGTGTGGTCGCTCGTTCTTGTAGTGCAGTTTACACTATAGCACGGCACGAGTCGGCGGAACTGACGATGATGGCGATCGTAGAAGCTCTTCAAAAAAATGGCTGCAGCTCAGCTCAGCTAACCGTGGATATGCAAAGCAAAAGCTTGGCTTAGTCTGGTTGGGTATTGGTTGCGCTTGGATAACCTTTGGCTTAGCTCTATTGCTGACCACGAATGGGACTGCGTTTTCTAAATTGCTGAATTCCAATTAGGTTGTCTTTTTAAATGCAGAGCATTTCAGTAACTCACGATGTCACCCGCGTTGACGTCCGTAGTCCGCACCGTCGTTGTCCCTACTATATAAAAAAAAATACTATCCGGCGCCCGGTTTCGATCCCTCGACCCTGCGGGCGGAAGGCAATGTACATGGTGCTCTACCTACTGCGCCACAAAGACGACACAGAATGGGAAGCTACGAACGCGGCTTATATGGTTGACTCATTCAAATTACTGCTGACGAGCGCTCTCTCGTCAGCAGTTGCAAGAAGTGCAACAGCATTAACGTAACGCAAAGTACTTAACGTCGTGCGCCCCCGGAAATGCTCTGCATTTGATCGTGCCCCTCGCGAGGGGGATGTTTCACTGCGTCTTCTCTCGGTCGCGGGACCCGTGGCTCCATCTGGCGGAGGCGCGGCACAACTCGTAGCACTTTGAAAAGATGCGGCGCCAGCCAGCCGTGTGAGTGTTTGTAAATGAAGGGCGCTACACGGCTCACCGTTTCGCGTTTTTTTAACAGGTATTGCAAAATACGAATGGAGCGACTGATTCTGATATCTAGCTATTACAAAAGCTCCGCCGGCTTTCCCGCCATTCTCAAGATTACGAAACTTTTCGGTTTAAATCGGTATAAATGGGATTCACTAAGCTCACTGGCCGGATTGTTTGGGTGTCTGCGCTTGTGTCACGCGGTGGTGCAGCCCCGAGAAAGCACATCAGGATGACTAGGTTCGGCTGGCTCACCTTTCAAAACACGCTCCTCTCCCTTTTCTATCTCCCGACTCACGGCCGGGCTACAGCGGTGGCGCCCGTCGAACGAGCCCGGCTGCAGCCGAAGGTACTTCGTTCAAGACGGCGCCGCTTAGTGCAAACGTACACCCTTCCTTGCCTGTCCCGCCTGCACCGCTTGTACCCCGGTCTGTACCCTTCACCCCACTGCCCCGCTTGTGGGGTGGTCCAAACCATGGATCACCTCCTCTGGCAATGCCCCCACAACCCATTCCCCCCATATCGAGACGGTGAGCACTGGGCGAGGGCGTTGGGCAGCTCGGATTCGGCGGTGCAAGATGCCATCGTCGCCCGGGCTGCCAAAGTCACCGGGGACCTTCCTCCCTCGGTCACCACCCCTCCCCAGAATTAGCCCTTGCGGCAATAAAAAGTTTTGTCTCTCTCTCTCTCTCTGGTGTACTACGTGGATCCGGTGAATTGAACTTTCAAATTAGGACCTGGACTTAGTTCCTGCGGAAAATAAAGTTTGTTCTCTCTCTCTCTCTCTCTCTCTCTCTCCGGGAATCCCAAGTAATCGATGGCAGAGCCTCTGGTTTCCCTGTTTCTAAAGCCACGTGTATAAATTCAAGCGACGTCGCATGTGTAATTGTTGTGAGGGTCGTTCACAGCTTTGCTTTCCAACCACCTTCGCAGCATGGATTAGAGGCAATTTTTTATCGTATAATGCTCGCTTCACTCACTTTTACGCATTCTTCCCCTAATAGCGGTTGTTTGGTAACGGTTAGGCTGGTGCACAAGGGGGGCGCAATATACAAAACGTTTTATAAACCTTCTGTATTACACTGAATGTGCCTCTCTTGTACGTATACCAGAAAGGAATATCGCCCGACCAGTTTACATGTGTAGCAGAACGCCGAATGGTCTGTGTGTGTTCAAACAAGTCAATGGAAGCCGCATTCTGGCGTCTTCCTTCGAAACGTCCGTGTCGTGTAATTATTGACCGATTCCCTGACCGGGTATGTGCGAACCGACTGGAACAATGAACGATATTATGAATTTTCTCAGATTGTTGAATTAGTCTTTCCTTCACTTCTTGCCTTGTTATGTTCGGATAATGAACTAACCTTGTCATTTGCGTGCACGCTGCATTAGTGCATTTGTTTTGATATTGAAATAGATAATAAAGATGTAAAGTTTATTAGACATACTCTGTTCCCTTTGCTAATATCGTAGTTTTAGTGAATTGCTGTTTCGTGTGCCCAGTAGTTTCCAACCGGTAGAAAACGAAGATGCCTACAGCGACAGCGAGGTGTGGCACGCAGAACGAGCTCCGCTTTCGCTGACTTCGTTTCGCTGTGGTGTTCCCCCACTTAACAGGTATCTATACCGGGCAGATCTAGCAACCTCACCCTTGTGCCACTTCGGCCATGAAATTGAATCGGATGAGCATTTCATCCTTTTTTGCCGCCGATTCCCACATCACAGGAGAAGGCTGCTGGAGGCTCCCCTGCGGCGTCTTGGAATGCCACTAACCTTGCCAGTGCTTTTGTCTTTTGGAGGCACGCAGCTAGGCCACTGCCACGGGGATGTCTGTCAAGCCATTCATTCCTTCATTTCAGAGACGGCTTGTCGGCCTTGTTAAAATTATTCTGATCAGGCTCTTTCGCTCCTCTTTCTTGTTCTATTTCTGTCTTCAACCTATATCTAAATTCTTTTTTCGACTGCACCTCTTTTCCTATCTGGTTTTTAGTAATAAAAAAAAACTCTTCTTGGCCAATCCACCTGAATGGGTATGCGCCACTTTATGGGCCACCACCACCACCACCACGAGCTCCGCGCATTCCAGGTCCGAGCTCAGAAGAAGACGGAACTTCATCGAGATAGCATCGAGCTAGATCGGACCTGCCTTTTTCCATCGCGTACCGCCAACCGGAGAGATGGGCCGCAAGGAAGCTCAAGCCCCCCACCCAGCCGGGCCCCGGAATATTTCGGCCGAGAGCCGGCAAGGTCCCCAGAAAGCACCCAGAGCTAGTACGGCCCCGGCGACGCAAAGCCGGTTCTCTAGCAGCTCTGCCAAGTCTACCACCTCTACGCAGAGAAAGGCTTCGTGCAAGAGCTCACTCGAAATCAAGAGAGTACCATGCGCAGCGCACAAAGTGGCCACCGGCGGTTGCAAACCACGTGCCACCCACGCGGAACCACCGGTCGGCACACAGGCATCGACACGGACCCACTTGCCTCCGAGGCAGAGCATCCAGCCGGAACCACCTGATGGTACCCTTGAGCCGACGAGGACAGAAACATCCTCGAGGAAGACCCTCCGGCCAGAACAGAAGGACGGCGCGCAAGCATCATCGCGGTCAGGTCCCCCGAGGGAGAGCGCCCCCGCGCCGCCACCATCGCCTACCAGGAGGTGGAACAGCAAACGCTCGGACATGGAGGTGACGGTGAGTCTGGCAGCCAAGTCCCGTGAGAACACGAAAGAGAAAAGGGCGCTGAAGCACGGCCTGCCGGTCAGAGCAGCACCTGTCCCCACTACAGCCGGTACCAAGGTTTCCCGCAAGAACACCGGCGCCGAAACGCTTGAGTCCTTGCTGCCGACTAATGTAGCGCCTACCATCCCGCTCGAGAGGCCACACGACAGTACCCGAAGCTCCAATAGAAGCACGTCCTTCCGCAAAGCCACTATCCGAAGTCCTGCCTCCCGCGCGCTGCTAAATTTGGCGGGTATGGTGAAACGCAAGTCTTTGAACATAGCAAAGTTGGCATTGCGCCGTGAGTCACCGACATTGGTCCGAGAGCCTAAACCTAACAGCACGAACGCAGCTGCTCCCGACAAGGTGCCCGCGTCAGTCCCCGGGAACGTTGTAAACGGTAAGACTTATTTGAAATCCAATAGAGCATGATTTCCTTGCCAGCGTAACTGACGAGGAGGCATTTTGAGATTAGGCACGCCACAGGCAGCGTAAGCTGAGCTTGTCCTCAAACGATGGCTTTACACTTCATCCTTTTATTCGTTCCTTATAGCTACGTTAGAAGTTGCGTTATCCCAGTATTTTGTTTCGATTGATGTCATTGAATGCACAGTTAATCTTCACCTGAGGAGACTGACACCAGCGCCGTGAGTGACACAGGGCCCCAAATTTCTAGAATGCCGTTTTTTACATATTGAGAGACGATGGAAAGCGTGACCGGTTTATTCGGACACTCGGACGAAAGACCCCATCAAGTGCTGATGATGATTATGTACAGGTGATGATGATGCCGGTGCCATGAGAGCTAGCACTGATGATAATGTACCGATTACGAGGAAATGTTCGTAACGTGTTGAATAGCACAGAGTCGTGGTCAGGCTGTCTCACATAATTACCCCTCCGCGGCCGGAAGCGGCCACCTGGCCGCGGCTGATTGTTCTGTCCTGCGGTTGAACGGCTTGAGGCGAGACACGTGTACGATTTCAGTACCATGGCGGCGCCGATCTGACGACTGTTCAACTGGCGTCACACGGTAATTAACTGGCGAAGTCTGTTCTATGATTTTGTATGGACCAAGAAAGCGATGAAGGAATTTCTCGCACAGACCGGGTACACGAACAGGGGTCCATAACAATACTTCATCACCTGGCCGAAATTGGACAGAGCGATGTGCGACGTCGTAGCGAGCTTTGCGTTCTTGTTGTTGACTTTCGGTTCGACTTCGCGCGAGTTCGCGGCAGTGGGCGAGCCGTGAAACGTACTGCTCCCGGGATGACATTTCAGAGGGGACAGGGGCATAGAAGAAATTCGACTCGAAGGTAATAGAGGGAGAGCGGCCAAATACTAAGAAGAATGGTGAGTATCCAGTCGTTTTTTGCGTTGCAGTATTGTACGCAAAAGTCACAAATGGCAGGATGGTATCCCAGTTGCGATGATCGGGGCTGATGTACATCGAGAGCATGTCCGCGAGGGTTCGATGGAATCTCTCTGTTAATCCATTCGTCTGGGGATGGTAGCTGGACGTTGTCTTGTGCACGGTCTTGGAGGCACGCAGAAGCTCTTCGACTACAGCAGACAGAAAAGCCCTGCCGCGATCGCTGAGGAGGACGCGTGGCGCGCCATGGCGCAAAATAAGGTTGTGCAGTATAAAGTCAGCGACTTCAGCAGCCGTTCCAGAGCGAATGGGTGCTGTTTCAGCGTATCGCGTCAGACGGTCTACAGCCGTAACTATCCAACGGTATCCAGATGGCGTTGGAGGTAGCGGTCCGAACAAATCGATGCCGACGGTCCCGAAAGGCTCTGACGGGCAAGGGAGAGGTTGAAGTAGTCCGGCAGGAGGAGTAGTTGAGCGCTTGCGGTGCTGGCAGGAGGCGCACGAGCGAACGTATTTGGCAACAGAAGTGAACAGGCCAGGCCAAAAGTAGAGACTACGTATTCGCTCGTACGTTTTTGCAAAACCAAGGTGCCCAGCGGTAGCTGCATCGTGGTAGGCTTCGAGAATAGGGCGCCGGAGTGTACGAGGCACAACGGGGACCCATTTGCTGCCATTTGGATGGTAATTTTGCCGGTAAAGAACGCCATGAAATAGTTTGAACTTACTGAGTTGGCGATGCGCACGGCTGTTTGGAGGTGTTAAACGACCGTCGAGATAATCAATGATGGGGCCACAATATGCGTCTGCGCGTTTCAGCGACGGCAAATCGACGCGTCCCTCAATGTTTGAGGAGATAACAGGGACCAAACAAAGTGTGTTAGCGGCAGGCTCCTGCGCATCGTAAGATGAAGAGGACAATGGGCAACGAGAGAGAGCATCGGCGTCCATGTGCTTCTTCCCTGACTTATACACCACGGAAAAATCGTACTGCTGGAGGCGGAGAACCCAGCGGCCAAGGGGTCCAGAAAGGTTTTTCATGGTGGACAACCAGCATAGCGCATGATGGTCGGTCACCACTGTAAAATGACGGCCATGAAGGTAAGGGCGAAATTTCTGAGCAGCCCAAACGATGGCAAGGCACTCCTGTTCAGTTATGGTGTAATTCTTCTCTGCAGGTGTCAACGACCGGCTTGCGTAGGCGACGACCCTCTCCCGAAGTTTATCATCACTTTGGAGAAGAACACCGCCAATGCCATGGTCACTAGCATCCGTGTGGAGTATAGTGGGCTTTGTTTCGTCAAAGTGGCAGAGCACCGGAACAGACGTTAGGGCGGCTTTCAGATCGTCAAAAGCACGTTGACAGTCATCGGACCAAACGTACTGGGCGCCAGACTGTACGAGATGGTTTAGTGGGGACGCAATGGTGGCAAAATTCCGGACAAAGCGGCGAAAATACGAAGCCAACCCGAGAAAACTACGGAGGTCTTTTTGTTGATGGGGACGAGGAAAGCTGACAACGGCAGCGATTTTCTCAGGATCGGGTCTGATGCCATCTTTACTAACGACATGGCCAAGCACCTTGATGGTTTTGGTAGCAAAGCGGCATTTTTTTTAGTTGAGTTGAAGTCCGGCGTTAGAAATGCATGTGAGTACCTCGTCCAGACGCTTAAGATGTTCTGTAAACGTCGACGAGAAGACAACGACGTCGTCCAGGTAGCAGAAACAGGTCTTCCATTTCAGTCCTCTGAGCACCGAATCCATCATGCGTTCAAATGTCGCCGGAGCGTTGCACAACCCGAATGGCATGACATTAAATTCGTATAGGCCATCGGGAGTTGCAAACGCGGTCTTTTCTTTGTCGGACTCATGCATCGGGATCTGCCAATAGCCAGAACGCAAGTCAAGGCTCGAAAAGTATTCGGCTCTTTGAAGGCAGTCCAGGGCGTCGTCTATGCGTGGCATGGGATATACATCCTTTCTGGTAATCTTGTTGAGGGCACGATAGTCAACGCAAAAGCGCACGGTGCCATCTTTCTTCTCGACCAGCACGACCGGGGACGACCAAGGACTACATGAAGGCCGGATAACATTGCGTTTCAGCATGTCAGCCACATTTTCCTCGATGGCTTGCCTTTCTGATGAGGAGACGCGATACGGGCGACGGCGAACAATAGACGACCCTTCGGTTTCGATGCGATGCGTGGCCGTGGTTGTGTGGGGAAGAACGGTTGAGTAGGAGTCGAACGATGCACGGTGCTTATTTAAAAGCTCCAAGACTGATAATTTCTGTGACTCTGTGAGGTCCGGGCTGACGGTGACTGCAAGAGAAGGCTTCGACGACGTAGTAGCTGCAGCCAGGCATGTAAGGGGACGGGAACGCGAAGGCAGAATGGTCACCTCGACATCGGAGACAGATGCAATTGTGGATCCTTGCGGAAGCAGAACGTCTTCTGCGGTGGTGTTTTGCACAGGTATAAGAGCTTGCCCTTCGCAAAAATGAACGAGACAGGCGGCAACAGCAAGTCCACGGGAAAGGAGGCGGCTGCAGGGAACGACCAGGACATCACCGTCAAGTATAGTGCTCGCAGAAACTGAAAGGATGTGCTCACAACGGGAGGGTACGACGTGATCGGTCGTCAGCACCAAAGAAATCGGCTCTGTCGGGGAAACAGTTGAATGATGAGTATCTGTGATGCTAATAGCAGGAGTTCGACAACAAATGACAGCGGACGTCGATGAAAGAAAGTCCCAGCCAAGAATTAGGTCGTATGGACACGTGGAGAGCACGGCACACTGGATATGATGACAAATTCCTTCAATGGAGACACGCACTGTACATAATGCAGAAGGATCGATGCGTGCCTCATTTGCACCACGTAATGAGGGACCTATAAACGGTGTTCTCACCTTGCGTAACCTTTTGCACAGATCAGCATGAATAATTGAGACGCTTGCACCAGTGTCCACCAACGCTTCGATGCGGATGCCTTCGACGAATACACACAAAATGTTCGAGGGATGCTTTGGAGGAGTTTTTATCTTTTCCCTGTATGCAGTTTCCCCTCCAAAAACTGCATGGCTTAGTTTTCTCAGAGACGAGCGCTGTCGTGCACGACGGGGCGAAGCGGCGATACAGATCGGCGGAAAGGCGAAGGAGAGCGGCGTCGTTGATCACGTGAATTGCGCTGTATCCCAGGGGAATCGGCTGGGGGAGGAGTCTGGCGGGTCGGAGATTGGTAGCCTCGCTGGCGATATCCATAACGAGGGCTCGTTACGTCGCGCTCGTAGGTGTCGTAGCCACGCCGTTCATCCTGTGCACGCCTGCGACAGAACCGAGCAATGTGGCCGCGAATTCCGCAGTAGAAACACACTGGCCGGTTAGGTGGGCGCTCGGGGCTTGGCGGTCCCCACGTGCGATAGTAAGGCTGCGGCCGAATGGCATGGTTGATCGTTGCCACATATCCGGGCAGAGGCTGCGAGGTAACCGGGGCCATGGGCAGGGGCGGCCTTCCAGCGACTTCCGAATAGGACGGTACGGCATAAGGGGCGGCAAGATCAGGCACTGACCGACCAGGTACACAGGCAAGCTCCTCCTTGATTATCTGTTGAAGATTGGTGCTTGCTGAGTGGTGAGCAGGAGCAGAAACACACACGGAGGCTCGGCCGTCAAGCTCCTCCCGAATCAGCTGCCTTATAAGCACGCGAAGGTCTTCGTCGCCTAAGCGCGTGGCCGATGTATCCTGCTGAATGCGGATCGACTGCAGATCGCCAAGACGTTGGCAAGTAGTGGTGACATCCGAGACGGTTCTTGGGTTCTGAAGGGCGAGCGCAGTGAAAGCGAACTGGTTAATACCTTTCAGTATCTGGCGTACGCGGTCCGACTCTGACATATCCTTGTTGACCTTCCGGCACAGTGAGAGAACATCTTCGATATAAGAGGTGTAGCTTTCGCACGGGTGTTGCACGCGCGCTTCCAGTTTCTTTTTCGCGTCCTCAGAGCGAGCTGCGGATGTCCCAAAAATCTTGCGGATCTCGGTTGTAAAGGTCGTCCAATCGGGTAGGCGCCCCGCGTTATTGCGGTACCACGTCTTCGCGATCTCGGTGAGGGAAAAGCCGACAGTCAGCCATTTTAGCTTGTCGTCCCACCCGTTATATGCGCTGACCCTTTCAAAGTTCTCCAACCACTCTTCTACATCATCCGCACGAAGGCCAGCGAAGTCGGGCGGATCTCGCTGGCGGCTGATAAAACATTGCGGGGGAGGCGTAGTCGTTGCGCTGGCTGGATCGAGCGTCATGGGCATGGTCTCCTGAGGCAGACGGCGGCCCGAACGGAGCTCCAGGAGTGGTGCTGCAGAGGTAGACTGCGGGATCGAAAGGAACCCTCCACCACTTGAGAGACGATGGAAAGCGTGACCGGTTTATTCGGACACTCGGACGAAAGACCCCATCAAGTGCTGATGATGATTATGTACAGGTGATGATGATGCCGGTGCCATGAGAGCTAGCACTGATGATAATGTACCGATTACGAGGAAATGTTCGTAACGTGTTGAATAGCACAGAGTCGTGGTCAGGCTGTCTCACAATATTGTGTCCATTGCCCGAAACGCCCAGCGCTATAAGTGTAAAAGCAGACATTGTCCTCGGATTGCGTGTTATTCGTGAGCAGCATATGGCAGCCTTCAGCGTCCCTCACACTCCGCGCCGATGAACTGGGCAGTGTCACGCGATGAAAAGCGATAGGAGTGGAGACGGGATTGTGAGAACCAACGTCGTGTCACGAAAAGATAAAGAGGCCTGAGATCGTGCTTCATGCAGAGGCATGGCGTAAGTTGTTGGTCAGAAAGGAGAGCGCCTGTTGCGAATCAGAAAAGTCGGCGGGCACGCAAGTACCGAGCTGCCAAGGCGTACAAAAACTTTCGAGGGGTACACGCGGAATTCAAGGTGGACTTCTTCGGATTTAGTTGTGGCGCATGTGATCGCGGTTTCCTCGTTCTTCATGAGCGCGCGGTTATCTACATTTGTTACAGGTGCCTTGAAGCTAACCCAACTTGTACTTTTTAAAAATACCAGCCGGTAGTTTCAAGTCAGCTGTGGCATAATGGGGGAAGTACTTTAAACAGACTATCAGTCTATTAACTGCATGTCAACGTCCAAGAGGCCTGGTCAACATAGAGGCACCCCTACGACCGCAGAGTCGTTCTTCTTGCGGGGCTGTCGGCGACGTCTGTCCATCTCACCACAAGTCCATGTAACGTCATTTTAGCTGGACAAGAAAGTAACTCGTGAATAGCTGCAGTGTTTCAACTGTTTTCCTTATTGACTAGGTTAGCTGTTTGACGTCTGCGCTAAGGCTGACATCATTGTGGCTGGGACAAAGTAGCGTGCACTGAGTGGTGGAACGAGGCTTGTATTTTTTCTTTGTGGCCCCTTGTGCCGTTTGCGATTTGCTCACGCGGCCATCTCTGGGACTCCTCCAACCGCATGCGTGATACGCAGAGGAGGAGGAAGGCGGCCAGAGCGAGCTGAACAGCCAGCAGCAGCGCTTCCTGGCTCTGGGCGGAGCCCTCTCGCTCACCGTGCTGCTGATCATCTGGTTCAGCGTGGTCACCTACTTCGTTTGCAGCATCGGAGGCGCTGTGCTCGTGGCTTGCGACACGCCCGAGTGCATCACCGCCAAGAAGTACCTGGACGGCCTCCTAGACTCTAAACAGGACCGGTACGCACCTCTCCTCACGAGAATCTTCGAAGACTCGGGGCACCTAAAGGCACATAGAAAGCCTCTCGGAAGGTGGCATTCAAACGCCTTTAGTTTCGTGAACGAACCATGTATGAGCTCTATGCATTAAAGATACCCTTTCTCAGCTGACGAGGGCGACGTTACAATACGCGGTTTTTTCTTCGGCGCGCTTCCCTGGAGGGTAACGCGGCGGCGCGCGTTCATACACACAGGGTGACTCAGCGTATCATACCAAGAACCCAGACTGTATTCCCTGCCCTTCCGACACACCCATATCTTGGCGCACTATCGACTCAAACTCTAAAAATTGCTTCCTCCGTAACCCTAACCAACCCAGGCCGTGGCGACTACCTTCCTACGACTCCGAACTAATTCCTCGTGGCAACCTCCTGGCCATGTAGCCCACCGTCTACCCCGCCACGGGCAAGTTCTGCCTCCTAGCTTGCACTCTCTACCAAATTGTGAGTGCCTTTACACCCCATCCCTAATACCCAATCCCCTCCCACCTTAAGGGGTAATCACACGACGGAAATTTCTGCAGCCAGACTGGTCTGTCTAGCTCAAGGGTCTAGCTCAAGTTCATCCGGTCTAGCTCAAGGGACATTCACACGAAGGGTAAAGCTAGCAGACGGCAGCGCGGACGTGCAGACCAACGACGCGTGGACTGTCCGCGCACGGCGAAAAATGCAACAGGTTCAAGCGGTTCAGGGTAGCAGCAGAGATGGACGCTGACCGAAAGCGTCGTTGCGTGGCGACAGCCGTAAGTTGGCCAGAGAATGAGCAGCGTAAGATCACGTACGTGCTGAGTGAGAACGCATATATGCAGGAAAGATGTAGCACCCAGGTTACATGGTCCTGCATTTCATGAAATACTGCTTCCTTTGCTGTCACTTCAACCGCTCTGCCTTTCTCGGCTCTCCGACGTTGCGGACGACATTGTTGCGGGTACTTGATGAACGCTGCGATCAGTGTATCACCCACTCGTGCTTGTGGCTGACAAGTCAAATGCCCCTCCCGCGAAAGACCTCTAGCGCCGTGCAACCACACCAAAACACGCATGCGATGTCGATCAAGTGGCGACATCGATAGCCCCCCCCCCCCCCCCCCCCCCTGTGCTCTGAGCAGAGAGAGAGAGAGAGAGATAGAGAGAGAAAACGTTTATTGAGCGACTGGGGTTAGGGAAGTGTGGTGGCCGCCGGTTGGAGGTCGGCGGCGACGATGGCAGCTCGTTCCACCAAGGCGATCTGAACGCCCAGGTCGGAGCTGCCCAGCGCACCCTCCCATTGCTCGTTACGGGTGAATAATTGGAAGGGATTGGAAGGACATGCCCACATAGCGTGGGCAAGTGTGGAGCGCTGGCCACATGCGGGGCAATGAGGTGAGAGGTAGAGGGAAGGGTGAATGTGATGGAGCACCGCCCTGCAGGGAAAGGAATGAACCTGAAGAAGTCGCTAGGTGCGCGCTTGCTCATTGGTGAGCTAAAGATGCGCCGGGGGGTATTTTCGGCGGGCAAGGCGGTAATGTGTGAGTATGTCATGATACGCAATTAGGCGGTCTCCGGCGGATCCGACCCCGTGGTAAGGAACTAGGTTGGCTCCCGCTCAAATTGTGATTACTCGAGCCGCGTCATGGGCCGCCTCGTTCCTCCCGTGTCCCGAGTGCGCCGGGGTCCATAGCAGTTCTACCGGGGAAGTTGGAGGATTTTGAGTGATAATTTTCAGTGCCAGTGGCGAAATGAGACCACGGGCGAAATTTTGAACGGCCGTCTTTGAATCAGAGTTTACGATCGGGGGGGGGGGGGGGGGGGGGGGGGGGGGTCGGCCTTTGTGACAGGGCGAGCGCAATTGCCGCCTCCTCCGCCGTGGCAGGGCAAGGGGTGCGAACTGTAAGGGAGCATAACGGTGAGTCATCTGACCGATTCACGATGGCCAGAGCATAAGCATCGTGGTTACAGTATTCTGCCGCGTCTGCGTATAAAATATCTGGTCTTACAGGTACGCCTCGCTGAAGAGCCTGCGCTGGTTGCATTTTGCGACCCGCATGATACACAGGGTGTATGTTGCGTGGTACAGTACGGACAAGTCGAGCGTGAATAGCGCGAGGAATGGGGGATTTATGAGCGGGCAAAGTAGGAGCACGAATCCCGAGTCGGTTTAGGATGTGCAGACCGGTTGAGGTAGTGGATAGGCGGGCTATTTGTCCTGTCAGGTGCGCCTCCACAAGCTCCTCGGCATTATTATGGATACCCAGACGGTCTAATCTGGCAGTGGAAGAGTACAGGGGTATCTGAAGTGCCTCTTTGGCAATTTATTTTTTGAAACTCAGCAGCACTGGCATGAAGGTAGGGCAGGGAGTATGTTATTCTGCTGATCACGAAGGCCCGAATGAGTCACGATCTCTCACTCTCACACAGCCTATGCCGGCGGTTGGCAATCTTTTTTATGAGACCAATTGTTTGGACAACATGCTTAGTTAACTTGGTGACGAATTGTGTATTGCTTCGATTCCGTTGTATAAGGATACCGAGAACTTTTAGTGTTCGAACTTCCGGGACTGAATAACCACTAATAGAGATATAGATATCTGACGTTGTGCGGGCTGCTCTTTTGGGTGGCAAAACGAGCAGCTCGGACTTGTTAGGAGAACATGTAAGGCCTGCTAACTCTGCTTGTTTAACTACAATAATTGCAGCATTTTGTAATGTCTCTTCAATGTGCGCGTCACTGGCACTTGTCACCCAGAGAGTGATATCAACGGCGTACATTCTGAACTTTCTGTAATTCTTTGGGGAACTTTTCTGTAATTCTTTGGGGATATTTAGCAAGGCCAGAATAAAGAGCATGGGTGATAACACAGCCCCTTGCGGCGTACCTATCGATGGCAATTTCAAGGTGTCTGATGTGATGTGTCCGATTTGGAGGATTGCCGTGCATGCCGTGAGAAAGCTGCGAACGTAGTTGTATGTGCGCTGTCCCGGGTTTGCAGATTCTAATCCGCGCAGAATGGAGATGTGTGAAACTCTATCAAAAGCCTTAGTGAGGATGCCAGGATGGCGGCCGAATCGAGCCTACTGGGGGTTGTTATCACTTCGCGGGATAGCTGAAAGAGGACGTCCTGTGGGATAAGAGGGGGTGAAAGCCAATCATAGAATGCGGAAGCGCATCTTGGAAGTGAGATGATTGGGGGAAACGCGTGAAGATGATGTGTTCGAGGACTTTTCCCAAACAGGAGATGAGGGAAATGGGCTGGAGATGTTCGATGGAAAGTGGCTTTCCTGGCTTGGGGGATGAGGGTAATTTTAGCGTGCTTCCAATCCCGAGGCAGGGTTCCCTGCTTCCAGCAATGATTAAAGTATGCTTTAAGGGCTGAATTGAACTATCGTGAAGGTGGCGAAGCATTTTATTAGTGATACAGTCCGGCCCCGGTGCAGAGCCGGGTCTGAGTTGGAGAAGAGCCCCCCCGCACATCCGACTCAGTAATATCAGAGTCCAGACTGTCATTGGTGAGACCTTTATACTCCGGTAGGGGCTGTTTTTGACCGGTAGGTACGTATAGGGAACACATTTTGTCTAGGAGTTCCTCATCCGTGCCAGGAAAGTTGTGGATGATCGTGGTGAGGCGGTGATTTTGTACTGTTTTAGAATGACCGGGGTGAAGCAGG